>NC_134486.1:104452406-104697406 GCF_040206685.1 Ascaphus truei
GAAACCAGTGATTTGCAGACATGATTCTTCCCTCTGTAGCTTGTGTCCTTCACACCTCATGGCTTAGCTGCTAATTCCGGGCCCATGTTTTTCTATGCTTTACATTTGTCAATTTTGGCCACTGTAGTGCATGGTGCACAGCCTGGGACCCTCTGGCCTTCAAATCCTTCGCTGGGCATTATTGTAGCTGATCTCTTGCAGTATGATGTGGGATATGTTAACAGCTGATAAAGAAAATGACTAGAATCATAATTCATAGGCAACTCCTACCACAAAAAGGAGGCATCACTCAAATGAACCCATTCTCTGTCAGAGAGGCTAGCAATACCTTGCTTAAGCGTTAAGGAAGTGTTTTCCAAAACTCTCCTTGGGACCCACGGCCACGCCAGGTTTTGGGGATGACCAATTTAATTTTTTTTTTTTTTTTTGCATATTAATAGAATTTTAGGGGATTGTCTCAGGATCCTGGTGCGGCCGTGGGTCACCAGGAGAGGTTGGGAAAACACAGTGTTAAGGCGTCAACACAGGTGCAGATTAAAACTGTCCTATTCAATTCTTGGATGGCCCACAGCACGTTGCAGTACATTGTACATAGTCCCAGGTCTAAGAGAGATCGTAAGCACAGATGAAACAAGAAAAATTAATTTTAACATTAAAAGTGGGATTATAAAAGGACATATGCAAATTGCCCATCAATGTATAATGGACGGACAACTGCAGAGGCAGAAGTATGCTCTTGTGAGGGTGAATTAGATGCAGGAAGACAAAAAAGTTAAAGAACGAGTTTGTGTTTTGGGATTGCTTAAGACCGTTGTGATTTCCAAGCGTATACTTTGTTATGTGAGAGTAAAAACATACTATAAATGTGAATGATCCTCTATTCACAGCACAGCCTACATGTTTTGTGTTCCTCCATATCACTCACCCCCCTGAGCTTCCGTTGCCTAATAAACATTTACCAAACTAAGCTCTGCCCTTTTTGCTTCTTTGTGTTAACATTGATTGAAAGGTTCCAGTATCTCTGCGGGCGGTGACCCTCGTCACCCCCTGAACGGTAGACCCTTTTACTCAACCCGGGGAGCTTTTTCACCGGCACTGCTATTGATTTGTTCCCGCTATCATGAACTGCAGACGTCTGGGAGCGGCCAAGAAAGACACAGGAAAAATGTTCTCTCAAGTTTATTGCGGGCTAAACAGCATTTTTTATAAACTACAAAGGCATGATCCCTTTTAGAGATGTACACTGTTAGATTGGAGGCGTTACACTGTCCTTTGGAGGCGTTACTCCTATCTTGGCAAACAAACGTAGTTTACAGAGCTGGTTTTAACAGGAATATACAGAAGCAATGAAAAATAATTTTTTGTCTTGAGAACAATGAAGCAGAGCTACATTTCTGTTACAATTCAAGGCCCTTTGCTTCTTGGGAAAACCACTCGGGATCACGCCTGGAAATAGTTAAGATAAAGAAAGTGCAAGCTTCTGCTTTTTTTTAAAATTGCTGTATCTTATAAATTTACAAAATGGAGAACAGACAAAATGGAGGGAAGGCTAATAATTTTAACCCTGTCGTTAATGGTGCTCAATACATTTGTGGTAGGAGCCGTCAGAAGCGGAGATTTGCAGTCATTAAAAAAGTGAGAGGCAAAATTGTACCAAATTTATCGAAGTACCAATTTAGTAATTTTCTCTAAGTAGTAGCATGCTGTTTTTCCAATGGTTTTGCAGCCGGAGACTTCCGTAAATAAACCCATAAGATTGTAATTTTAAATAAGTTTCGCCAATTAAGTTTCACAAAAAAAGTACTTTTTCCATTTGACTTAGCCCATAATTTGATATACGTTTATTTTACTAATCCAATGTCTAAATTAATGGTACTTACATTTTTTGGGGGCTAAATCAACAAATCACATTATTTTCATACAAATCTTCTATGTGGCATTTACCCTTTTGATACCAAATATAAACAGTGCAATGTGCAAATAAACCCAGTGATATATAGCACTGAAAACACATAATACTGTCACTCCATGTGAGGAACTCCTCAGGGGCGTGGACTCCTGGTAAATCTCATATGAAGAAAAGAACACAAATGCAGAGGGTATAGTGTATTAACATTTACTCATGATGACAAACAACACGGGGGGGGGGGGGGAGGAAACAAACTCACACTCTCCCCGCTGGTGTATAAGCAAGAAGTGACTTCGGGCACACTTCAACCCTTCTCCCGAAATGACGGCTCCCAAATCAGCTCCTGGGCATGTAGAGACACATGCAGACTCCGGTCTCCTCCGTCGGCGCCTCTCACCCACGCTCGGAGTCCTCCGTCCGTTTCAACACGTCACAGCCTCCCCAGCCAATCCGGATAGTATAGGGATAATGCGGTGGCCTCAGGGAGTCATAAAGCCCAACATGTTTCGTCCAAAGACTTCGTCTGGGGTCATACTTGCTAGTGATTGAAATGTTCCTTTATACTAAACTAGACAACAGTGGAAACAGCTGTGTAATAGAACCCCTGACCAATAGGGTTGCTTCTTATGCTAATTGCAAAGTAATAAGCTGCAAGTGCATAGCTTCTCCTGACAGAATTGCCTAGTTAGTATTCACAGATAATAACGAGCACTTTTTGGTTCAGGTTTATGTAATTGCGGTTTGGGGAAACTGCACGTGTTCAGGCAGCAGCTTGACTTTATCACAATATTTGTTGCGCTTTATTAACCCTTTATCTGTCACCCTTTTGATACCGCTCCTTTTAACCCCAATATCAGTTAAAGTTGGAGCAAATTAAAAATTAGGATGTAAGCGTGATAGAAGATAATTTATACAGAAAAAAAAGAACAAATTTATAGCCCTCATTGATAGCACAGTAACAGAAACCATTATTACAAGTTCTCAAGACAAGAAATATATGATAATGATCCTTTAACATTGAATGTTCTATGGTTGTGACTGGCTGTGGGATCTTGGCATATATGTTTGCAGAGTTTGCACCGTTTGTTGTTGCACGGATCATACAGCTGCACATCCAGGAAGATAGTGTATACGATTCAGTGCAACAAATGTGACCAAGGTTGCTACATTGGGGAAACCAGCCAAAAACTACAAGGAAGAATGAATATGCACAGACACTATACTCCATCACGAAGAAGGAAGATACTGCTCACCTGTGGGACATCACTTCTCACAACCAGATCATTCCATAAATGATTTAAAAATCAAAATCCTCAATGGAATGTTTAAACGCACCCAAGAACGGAAAACATTTGAACTCAGAATGATAAGACTCTTTGACACCAAAACCAAAGGACTTAATGCGGACATGGGTTTTCTCACACCCTATCAAAATTGTTTGTAATTATCCTGCTTGCCTCCATTCTTATCAACACTTTCTCGAACCCCCCCCCCCCCCCCCCGCAATCCCTCCCACTCCCACCTTCCCTTGTCACCGTCCCCTGGCTTCAAACACTTTTAACACCCTACCTTATCTACAGTACATATCTGTTTTTTGTTTTGTTTTGTTTCCCTACACTGTTTTAGCCATAGAATCCTTTGTATATCAGTATTTTGCTGACCTGAAGAAGAGAGGAGAACTCTCGAAAGCTTGTCCTATGACATAAATTGTTAGTCCAATAAAAAAGGTATCACCTAATACTGAAGAACTCATTTATGCTGCACTATCGCAACTGGACTAACACGGCTATTTTCTGCTTTATGTATATATATATATATATATATATATATATATATATATATATATATATATATATATATATATATATGACACACAAAAGATGCCGCAGTCAAATCACCCCTAGTTGACTAAGTAATCAGTTAACCAAAGGTCAGGGTAGAAAGTAACCCTCTGGTGGTGCTACCGACCCATAGGGAATATGCAACACAGAAAAAGAAAAAAATAGGGTCAAAAAGGTGCACTCAAACACTGTATAATGAAAAATAGAAAAAAATGGACTTTATTAGCAAAGAGTATAAAAAACACATGAAACAGACCCACACAGATCATATAACAAGTCGCTGTGTGACACAATGTTAGAACACCAAAGAGGTACAATAGGTCTGGTAAGAACCAAAACAAAAAACAAAGAAAAAATTGGTTATTGCAAATATACCATAACAGAACCAGGGGAAAGTAGATTCCCCCAGTAGTGTGACTCAGATCGGCCGATCTAAAGCAAGAGATAATAATCAGTATGAATGGTAAATAAATCCAGACCACAGAAAAAATATATAATAAATATACATTAACCTCTTAGTGATGGTGAAAGGTAGTTAGACACACAGCTAGAAGTAAATAAAAATTAGACCCTATAATGCGCTGCAAATCAACTCTGTAAAACTGATGCCAAGGCTAAGCTGCACACATGGAAAAAGCAGCAGGAGAGGGAAGTCCAAAAAGGCTTCTCCCGGAAGAAGCCTTTTTGGCGAAACGGCCGTCGGAGTAGAGCTGTGACAGCACCCCCACCCTCCTCTGACCCGTGTGCAACACCAGACTGCTTTAGATCCTCCTTTGTGATGTCGCTGATGCCTTAACGTGAGACGCTGGTCTGTATCACAGGACTTCCTCATTGCCTTGAACACTACCTATCTGTAGTGCTCCATGTCCCTGGGCTACTTTAACAGAACCTTTGCTCATTACCTTTGAGCTCTGCAATTCTGGGGATTTATTATGAGTGCTACGAGTGCACTATTTGGACTTCTCTCTCCTGCTGCTTATTCCATGTGTGCAGCTTAGCCTTGGCATCAGTTTTACAGAGTTGATTTGCAGCGCATTATAGGGTCTAATTTTTATTTACTTCTAGCTGTGTATCTAACTACTTTTCACCATCACCAAGAGGTTAATGTATATTTATTATATATTTTTTTCTGTGGTCTGGATTTATTTACCATTCATAGTGATTATTATCTCTTGCTTTAGATCGGCCGATCAGAGTCACACTACTGGGGGAATCTACTTTCCCCTGGTTCTGTTATGGTATATTTGCAATAACCAATTTTTTCTTTGTTTTTTGTTTTGGTTCTTACCAGATCTATTGTAACCT
This sequence comes from Ascaphus truei, assembly GCF_040206685.1. NCBI lineage: Eukaryota > Metazoa > Chordata > Amphibia > Anura > Ascaphidae > Ascaphus > Ascaphus truei. Next base: position 104,457,462 of record NC_134486.1, read on the forward strand.
CTTTGGTGTTCTAACGTTGTGTCACACAGCGACATGTTATATGATCTGTGTGGGTCTGTTTCATGTGTTTTTTATACTCTTTGCTAATAAAGTCCATTTTTATTCTATTTTTCATTATACAGTGTTTGAGTGCACCTTTTTGACCCTATTTTTTCTTTTTCTGTTATATATATATATATATATTTTTTCACACACATACACGTTATGGTAGGTGAAAAAGGCAACAAGAAACCTCCATCCTACCGCCTTGAAAATTGCAAAGCCAGCAGTACAAATCAACCTCACACTGATGAGACCCATTAAGGTTGAAACATGACTGCGAATGGTTTCTCTGGGTTTGCATCAGATTCCCATGCTGTGCATAAAAGCTGTGTTCAAAGCGAGCATTAACTTATAATGGTTCCATGTAAAAATGGATTTCAGGCAAAAGGTGACAAGACGTGCTCATTTGCATGTCATTTACCAGAATCCCTTGCTGTAGTGGAAGCACTGCTGTGCTAGGTGATAATGGTTGAAAGGCATGGTTGCAGTCCTGTCTAAGACATGTGAATGTGCTCACAAGTGATCTTTTTATTTTATATATATATATATATATATATATATATATATATAACATAATACTGAGTTAAGTTATGGTGAGTAAAAAAAGTGACAAAAACCCTCCACAGGAAAGCAAATATGCAAATATAGCTGTATGCTCATCTGCATGTCTTAGGCAGGTCTGCAACCCCGCCTTTCCCCATTATCACCCAGCATACAGCACTTCCACTGCAGCAAGGGATTCTGGGAAATGACATGCAAATGAGCACACAGTGTCACTTTTTGCCTCAATAACCATTTTTAACATGGTTCCCTATAGGCTTAAGCTTGCTGCATGGTCACAGCTTTGAGCACAGCCAGGTATGCACCTTAACCCTGGCTGTGCTCAAAGCTGTGACCATGCAGCAAGCTTAAGCCTATAGGGAACCATGTTAAAAATGGTTATTGAGGCAAAAAGTGACACTGTGTGCTCATTTGCATGTCATTTCCCAGAATCCCTTGCTGCAGTGGAAGTGCTGTATGCTGGGTGATAATGGGGAAAGGCGGGGTTGCAGACCTGCCTAAGACATGCAGATGAGCATACAGCTATATTTGCATATATATATATATACGCATATATATATATATATATATATATATACACATAACACATTTTGAAGTATTCAGTCCTATGTGTGCGCATACATTTAACCCACTATAGGGTTTGCCTACCTTTGACTCCCCTATCAATCCTGTGGGTCACTGTACCCACGACACCATACTGCGTGTATGGTGTGCATAAACATACCTATTTACCTCCGTCCTGTCGCTGGGGATTTTAACCAACACTGTATATATTTTATCACGTTTATCGTCGTATTTTACAGTTAATAAAGGTGTATTATTTTTTATTCTGTTATAGTGGTCTCGTGAGACCTAATGGTGGTCTAACCCCATTAGAGGGTATTGGTTTCAGTCACTCTACTGCTGCTTTATATCTGATATATTTATTGGCATACCGTGAGTGCAGCTATTAGGGGCTTTAGTGACCCCTTGTGGTCACTAACTCTAGTGCTTCATATGACTGTCTCTCCACCTTTGCACCAGGTATTATTTGGCTACTGATGGAGAGCGTTGTGTTCATTTGTGTATTTACTAATTGTGTTGCAATTTTACTAATGGTGAAAAGTAAAAATAGGTTTGAGATACAGCTATATATATATATATATATATATATATATATATATATATATATATATATATACATATATACATATAAACTGTAAATAATACTGTATGTTCGTTTGCATGTCTTAGACAGGTCTGCAACCCTGTCTCTCCCCATTATCGCCCAGCACACAGCGTTTCCACTGCAAGGGATTCTGGGAAATGACATGCAAATGAGCACACCGTGCCACCTTTTGTCTCAAGCTCGTATTACACAATATACATATATATACATATATATACATATATATATATATATATATATATATATATATATATATATATATATATATATACACACACACACACACACATACACACACACACACACACATACATACACAGCAAATAAAAGGGAGGTTGGCCTGTACAAACAGATGTGGTAATACATACATTTAAAAAGTCCATCTTGAGCAATGACTTTGTTATCTATAAAAATAAATATTTTGAAAGCCAATGGTCCTTAATGAATATGGTGAGAAGCAGGGTAACGCTCAATTACAAAGAACTGTTTGCAGTGAAGTCCCTTATGCTATCAGCTTCAAAGCCTCTTCCCATTGCTGGACAAGATTGTACTCCCAGTCACTTGAATGGAGCAGATCTCTTCTCCAGCAATGGGAAGCAACTTCACCGCATAGTCAATAAGGGCCTAAGTGAAAAGAGGTTACAATAAGTTTGTATTCCCATAGAAATGAAGCGGGAAAAAAAGAGTAACACTCCAAAATAGTGGTCAATTGGTTAATATGTATTCATCCTGGATAAATATGAACCACTATCTTGGAGTGCTACACTCGTCACTTCATTTCTACGGGATTTCACCATTGGAGTTCCAGCACTCGCAAGTACCTTTACTTTTTGAGCGCATTACTCCATGTCTGATTACATTAAATTATAGAGATTATTATAATGATTGCATGTTCAATCTCTGATGCAGAATAAAATGAGGATGTAGTGCCAGAAACCCAATAAAATGCATTGCAAAACAACTGCAGCTTGCTTTATTCTGTTTGAACCTTACAGCTCTTGCACCCAGGCATACGCTTGACCTAAAATAACATAAGTAATCATTACACTCACAGAAGAAACTAAAAACAGAAATGGGCTGAAGTCAATCCTTTTATTTAAATTACACATGGGTAGATAAACAGTTGAGTTGTCTGTAAATTTGTCATTTGCATCTCTGTCCTAACTCAGTATAAATAACAGAGCATGTTCATGCTTCTTCTAAAATCTGACAAAAAAGGAGAAACGATGGATTATTTAACCCTGCACGTTTTATACTTTCTATAACAGCAGCAACACACGGAATGTAAGTATTTAGTAGAATGAATGCGCACCAAAAAAAAGCCAAATTAACAAGAACAATATTTTCTGGAGTGTTTGGTGAATTTCTATGTACCTCTGACAAACTATACTGCACCGTACATGCTTGCTACGGTTGTGGTAAGAATAGAGGCACCAAAACGTGAAAGCACTAAATACTGCTTTTGGTAACATTTTGTATTACGCAGTACCCAGCTGGACAGTGCAATATTTAAATATTAGGAGCTCATTCTATGAAATATTATTTTATGCACAGACTAAGATTTAATGACACTGTATGAACACAGTAATACTGCATAGAATATCGGCACAAAATCTAGTACTAGTAGTTTTCTAAAGTGTATACAGAGCTCTGCAAGCGTTCTACAGAATAGTACTACTGTCACTTTAGCATAGGGGTCCATGTACTATTTTAAAGCTGTAAAAAAACACTGTTAAGCACCCGCACAATTTCAAGTATGCCAATTGCTTATATTTCTTTGACTGGATGAGGCTGGCATTGTACTCGACTGATGGTGATAAAATCAGCACGTGCCACATACTTCTTTGTTAGTGAAGCTGCAAGTTACATTGATTTTTTTGTTTGTTTTTAGACATCTCATGCACTAATATGCTGCAATTCCAGTGGCGTTCCTCATTTATCGCAATTACTCTTGCCTAGATACGTGCCAAACACTGCAATCTTTGCACATACACAAGGAGAATACGACAATGGAAAACCGCCTGAGAAAATGTGTTGCCTACATTATATATATATTATATATATTTACAGTGTTCGACAAACCTATACATTTGCACGCCCCGGGCGAGTGGATTTAACATCGTGGCGAGCTCCTATTGGCCCAAGCAGCACACGTGTGGTACTAGGTGGCGAGTAGATTTTTTTGTTTGGCGAGATTTTTTGGTGATTTGTCGACCACTGTTATATATATATATATATATATATATATATATATATATATATATATATATATATAGACAATAAAGAATATCACTTGTGAGCACATTCACGTCTGCAACCCTGCCTTTCAACCATTATCACCTCGCATACAGTGCTCCCACTGCAGCAAGGGATTCTGGGAAATGACATGCAAATGAGCACACAATGTCACCTTTTGCCTGGAATATCCATTCACATGGAGCCCATTTAAGCTGATGTTCACACAGCTTTTAAACACAGTTTGGGACTAGCAAAGCAAGTTTAAACCACTCAGATATGTTTCAACCTTGATGGGTATCATATTTCAAAGCAAGTTTAAACCAACCTCACACTGATGATACCCATCAAGGTTGAAACATGTCTGTGAGTGGTCTGTACTTGCTTTGCTAGTCCCATGCTGTGTTTAAAAGCTGTGTGAACGGTGATACATCAGCTTAAATGGGCTCCATGTGAATGGATATTCCAGGCAAAAGGTGACACATGGTGTGCTCATTTGCATGTCATTTCCCAGAATCCCTTGCTGCAGTGGGAGCACTGTATGCGAGGTGATAATGGTTGAAAGACAGGGTTGCAGACCTGTCTAAGACATGTGAATGTGCTCACAGGTGATATTCTTTATTGGCTATATGCTAACGGTGGAGGTTTTCTGTCGCTTTTTTCCCCCACCATAACTTAAAATATATATATATATATATATATCTTATCTTCAGCCCTTGTCAATTCACTGCTGGATGAAGACCTCCCCCAATACATAGATCAAATCTGTTGTGATCAAACCTCAAAATCTGTGCGCTTTTGCATTCTACCATGAGCTCTGGTGGTGAGACACAGGCCAGGAGCCATCAAACCACTATCGCGGCAGAATAAACAATAACTGTCAAAGTCAACTGCAGATATCATCGATTTGGGAGCGATAGTGCGGATCGCAGAGGACGTAAGCAGACTGAATTGCCACGGATTGAGGGCGAGCAAGTGGCTATAGATGGCTTCACTGCGCTGCACTTCAATTCTCGGCTTACAAGACGAGGTAATGCAGCATGATGAGTCCAAGTGGCGATATGGGTGCGATAACACGTAATGGCCCCCGACACTTGGGTTGCACCCCATGTACCCCTATTGTTCAAGGACCTTTTACTTTCCACTTTGACCGCTTGGATTGCTGCTTCCGAGATCATAGAACATTGATTTATTCATTAGATAACAACATTTTCTTTTAGCAAAACTGTAGTATTCATTTATCATCTCACCCGACCCTATAGAATAAAATGTCAAACTCTGGAGTGCTGCAACATAGACTGAAAAGGAAAGGAAGGGGGGGGAAATCACAGCGGAAACCCTAAAAAGATTTGATTAAGGGCTGCACTAAAATGTTTGTTTCCCTTCCCTGGAATATGAAAGATTGCACTTTAATCTCCCTGTATATGATGTCTGGAAATGGTGTTCTGTACTCTGGTCTAGTTATTAATAATCTCATAGCCTTGGCATTGATATAGAGAAGAGATCTTCTAAGTCTATAGGCACTTCCATGTTGTGCCACTAAAAGAACCTGCAAGTGTTTTGCTGATGTAAAATACTTTTTTGAGGGATGTCTAATGGAACAGACCCCCTCTAGGACCAAACTGAAATTATAGTGGTGACGTGTTCTATCTAGGAGGTACACACACTTTAAAAAAATGTATAGAAAGCAAGTATAGGTATATATTTATATACATTTATACATTTCCACGTGCCTTAAGTTTTTTTTTTTTTTTTTTTTTACAATGTTTATTTAATCTTGTCATAAAACCGTTTGCAATTTCTTGCATTCACTGGCAAATTGTTAATGCATATTTGTCTTACTTTGTGTACAGTAACTGTTCCATCATAAGCCAAAAGTACAAAAAAAAAAAAAAAGGATAGAACAGCCATCAGATAACGTTAAAGCAGCAAAACTCTTTGCACTACATTTCTTTTTTTCCGTTGTAGGATTGAAGCAGGGGGTCTCCTGAGCTGAACCGTGCTAATTTCAGCTCTGGGGACCCCCTACTTCCAGAGATACCTACCTCCGTAGGTGCTGACGGTATCTCTGTGGAGTTTAAATGTCCAGGTCACGGCTTCCTATTGGCCCACGTGACGCGGGAAATTTAAGCCGCCATTTCGTTAGGCAGACAAGTTCCCCTGGCTGCAGAGATACCGGCTACTCAGGTGTAGTGCAAGGTCTTTTCCTGCTTTAAGATAAGAAAACAATTACACAGCACCTGGTGGGAAAACACACACACTATCAGTAACCAGGGAAAAGTGATTGGGGAAGGTACTTAGGATCCAGAATCCTACACACCCTTTTTAGGTTCACACTAGAAACAACAACTCCCAGCAAGCAACACATCAGGTGTAGGGTTACCAATAGGACCCACCTGACCATAATTCTTCCTTCCTGGAGGAAGGATTAGATCCCTGAGGAATCCTATGTTATTATTTCTCTGGGGCAATTATAAACCTTTGTAGGTTTGACCGGTAAGCGGGGTAGCCGTCCGGAGCAGTTAGGGTTAAAGATCTGTTTAGCCAGAGCTCTTTAACCCTATCTGTGCAGGGCAGCTACCCCGCTTACCGGTCAAACGTACACAGGTCTATAATTGCAGAAGGATGTGTCAATGTGAAACCTAAAATTGAGCAAGGAGAAGAAGCGTATGTAAGGGGTCACCTACTGTTTTAAAGTGTAAGGAGAAGGAAGTTCCTGCGTCTAGGCCTACAACCCTATACTTTGATCCAATAGGCCTAGATTTATTTAACTTCGAATGATAAATCGGTGTAGGTTCATGTAGCTAACCACCATATTTCTGAAAGACTTCAATGCAGTGATAAATTTAGTCCACACTAGTGCAATAAAATGAATGAACGGTAGGATCGCTAATAAGCACACATGGCTTAATTATGTATGCAAGAGTGGCAAATTTAACGACGGTATCACAAAATGAGCAAGCAAATGTAAGCGAATGAAGAATTAACAGATAATTACCTATTCACATGCTACTCGCTAAACGCTGATACCGGGATGCCACCAATTTGTATCACCTACCCAAGGCTGGCATTAGGCCGATTTTGCTTATATATATATACTCTAATGGATCTAGGCGAGATTAGACTAGCCAACCTAGAATGCATGTTAAAAATACATAAATAATACTGACCCTATTAATATTTTAACCATTTAGTAACCCAAGTGGCCAGTTAGTTATGGGATTATTCTATGACTAGTTTGCTACTTGGGCTACTAAAGTCTTACAATTTGCACATATGGATATAATGCTTTTTTGTGTGTGTTTTATTTGTAGGGTGTTTGTTAACCCCTTTGGTGCTTATTAAAGATATTATTTTGCAATGCATCAGTAGCCTCGGGCATTAAATAATTTTCTGCCGTCATGTGTTAAAAGTCTATTGCGTAACAGTATGGTAGAAAAGTGTCATCTGTCCCATCCCACACTATCGTATCGCTAGCGTTGCTTAACGCAGATTTCTAAGAGTTAACGATTATTTGTATTGGCAGCATTATATAACGCAGAGCTGACGCTTTTTGGTATATGCAATAGAGACTGAATGCAGCAGCCCACTTATGAACACGGACTTCTTCGTTAATACTGCGGAATTACAAACAAAATATCGCTGCGATTCCAATTTGTTAGGGCGCCATTTTGTAACGCAGCAATATCGACCGTTAGTAAATCTAGGCCATAGAATCCTATATTAATCCTGTCTGGTAACTGATCCCAGCACTAAAGAGACTGAACCAACAGAGGCTTTGGCAATGCTGTCCTCACAATGAACTGCATGAACGCTGAAAAGATGGAAATCGCAAGACTTGATTCCTATCATTCGACTTATTCAATTGGAAACGATGAGATGATTGCTGCCTATTTATCTAAAGGAGAGGGCACTTCGGATTTTTTTGAAAGATAAGGCTTTATAGGCATACCCCGCATTAACATACGCAATGGGACCGGAGCATGTATGTAAAGCGAAAATGTACTTAAAGTGAAGCACTCCCTTTTTCCCACTTATCGATGCATGTACTGTACTGCAATCATCATATACGTGCATAACTGATGTAAATAAGGCATTTGTAACAGGCTCTATAGTCTCCCCGCTTGCGCACAGCTTCGGTACAGGTAGGGAGCCGGTATTGCTGTTCAGGACGTGATGACAGGCGCAAGCGCGAGCTGCCGTTTTCCTATTGGGCGATATGTCCTTACTCGCGCGTGTACTTAAAGTGAGTGTCCTTACACCGGGGTATGCCTGTATACAGCAATGACATGACTGATCTGACTGTTTACACGGTATCGTGGCTGAATAAAATACCCAAAGTGCCCTCTCTTCTTCCTTCTCCGAGTCTATAGGTCACGGCCAGCTGCAGGACGGACCATGGCCTGGGAGCACCAGTACTTATATAAAGTTATCTAGAACTATTTTGTTATACGATGAGTGCATCAAAAATGTTTTGAATCTATTATTGCCCATTTATGTAACCATTACAGTGACTTTTGGGGCACATTGCAAGGGGCATGCACCAAATACGTTTCCGTTAAGTGATTTTCTGTGGGGGTTTTTTGTCTATGCAACTCTCATGCTACCTGCTAAAGCGCAAAAACGATTACGAATCAGACACAGGTAGACCAGCAGCGAGTGCGTTCCCCTCATTCAGTTGTGGTAATCTCGGGCACAGATGGGCTGAGCCGCCCTGGTTTGGTTTGCACACATGAACACATTTGTACAAAAAGCAAAAAAATAAAAAAAAAGCGCAAGCAACTTTTTATAACGAAATCTCACTCATGAAAGCTTGCTTTGTGGTGCAGCATTTGCAAAAACCCACCAAAATCACCAGAAAAATGCAAATTCCTGCAACTTTACGATCTCAGTGTTATCTTTCGGAAATAAAGTGGCATTTCGTGATTGTTTTGTGTGTGCAAGTTTGCTTTGATCATGCATGTCTACAATGTGCCAAATTCTTCTCATATCTTTTATTCTAGAAACTGACAGACTAGGAAGGGACAGCATGAAGCATGTCTGCCTCACAACTGGCTGTATTAACACACCCGTGGCGTGGCAAAATCACAATTATTCTTATCGCACTAAAAAAAAGTGAAGGGTGCATTTTCAATGTAAAATGTACTAAGCAAAAAAAAAATTGGGGGGGGGAATGAACATATTGCACTTCTATTCTCCCTAAGTCAACGCAAGTCTAATATACAATGTAGGATCAGCTTATCAAGGCTGAATTCTTGTACCAAGATAAGAGCTGTACGCATGCAGTACGAATAACCTGGCCTCTCCATCACGTACACGCACCACTTAAAATGTATAGCGAATACTAAGGTTTTGTAAGCCGCATATGTGTTGATCTGATGACCCATGCAACAATAGGCATGTATACAAGAGGCAACAATGGCTTTTTTTCTTTTTAAGTTGTGTTAAGAAATGATGGAATGATTTTCCTGCTTGCCATGTTTGGTGTACAATACACACTTGCTTATCTGCATAGTTGCTGGAAGATGTTTGGTAGCCAGAAACTTATGTTAATAACTAGACCGCCTTAATAAATGAATATGCAACGTAAAGACTCCATGCTGACATGAATGCTGGTCATTTATAGATATTGTAGTACATGTTTCCTAGTAAGGAAACAACTTGACAAAGTCATCTCAATTAACCACCCACCTATTGGCTACGTGACCAATAAGGGAGGGGTTACTACAGTAGCTGCCAATCATAAGCCTGCAGTGTTTGGTCATCCCAGCGACATGCATAACGTCAGGGATGACATCTGAAATGGGTCCAAATCCCACCACCAAAATAGCTGTCTGAGATATCCTAGCTTTAGAACGGGGAGGCTTGTGTTTACTGTTTGCCAGAAATTTCCTGTTTAGCTTGTAAAACAGGCAGACCAACTTCTCCAAATCCTGTCACAGTGAAACCACTGTGCGGTATTTGTACTCTGCTGGTGGCAGCAACGGCCAAGCAGATTTCTACTAATGTTGCAGCAGTTTTTCAGTACACGTTATTTCCATCGCGATCTCTGCCGTCCATGGGTCACATCTCGAAGGTAAAACAAATGCAAAAAAACAGGTCTCATCCTGTGGTTTTAACCCAGGGGTTAGGTCCCATGTAAAAATATGAGCGAGAAATGCACTGCCATAGTAACTCTGGGGCGCCTGGTTTGTTCAGTGGCCAAAGGGGGTTCAAATTCAGCTGGGAAAAAAAAGTCTTCATGCTATGGAACAGCGGAGTTGTCTGCCTTCAGTGGTGTTATTGCTGCTCTGTGTTTCCCAGGAATTCCCTGTAAAAGTAAGAGACAGGTAAATACAAAGACTGACAAACCCTTGTACAATGGGCCTAAAATTGACCTTTCGCCCATCCTTGCCACAAAATATTTATTATAAACCTAGAGCGCTTTGAAAATGATTTGGAGGTGGCCTATAATTTCAACAGAAAAAGGAGCTTTGTGCAACACTAATTAGCTGCCCTGCTAAGCCAGGAAAAGCTTTGCCAGCACTGCAAAGGAAGCTTGTACTACTGGCCTGATAAAAGGAGGGGAGTGGAGAGATGTCAAATGAGTGAAGGCAAAAAATTAAAGCTGCAGTTCAGTCAATATCCTGCATGTGTGTTTTTTTTTTAATAAATCAGTTCTATAGTAAGAAAAAATAATTTTAGCATTTTCTGATTTAAAAAAAACAACTTTGAAAGACCAATTTTCTTGTATTCTATTTTAACAGCCATTTGCTAAGACACTGCCCCTTCATGTCCTGTCACAAGCCCTGGCACACCCCTTTGTCAGCCCTGCCCTCCCTCTAGCACATGTCAGTGCAGGAGTGCTCATGAATATTCATGAGCTTCCACTGACTGACAGAAGCAAATAAAAACATATGCCAGCTCTAATTATGTCACCAAATTTCGCCTATCAATACATGGAGAACGAATTGACTGGCAGCTATACAGTTCTTTAGGTAATTAGAGATTGCCCACATGAAACTATTGAAGTAAAAAAATAAATTAAAAAAAAAAAAAAAAGACTGAACTGCAGCTTTAAGTGGACAAGAGAAAGTGAAAAAGAACAAAAGACACCATATTGCAATATTTAGGTGAAGAGAAAGATGGGTAGTGAAAGCTGGCTGTGACGGGTAACCCACGAAGCATCATTACCGTTGCCAGGCCAATGGCCAAAGTGATTCAGCAACAAAATCTAAAAAAAGTAAAACATTTGCAAGTTGCAACTCTAATCCTTGGCAAGATCTGATTTCCACGTGCCACGGGACTAAAGGCTGTAATACGGCTCTCTACTCAGTCATTTGAAGTACGGTAACAGAAGAGGGCAGAGGTGAAAGAGACAAAGATGCATAATCGCACATTACAGTACATTGCAAGCTCTTTGGGCTACGGATTCATTTCTCCTGTTTATTTGCAGGCGTAATAAATGTACCGTGTATTATTCTGTATTGTTATAGACTACTCTGCCAGCTAATAGCCGATCTGTAAAGCCTTCCTGATCAGACCGCTTGTGTATCCTTGCAACTATGGACCAATTGTCATTTGAAACCTTTTCACTTTGTTCCTTTTGTGGCAATGAATTAAAATGGCATCTTTAGCCAAACGGATAAGAATGACAATTAATATAATCATTGTTTATTTGTAAAGCGCCAACATATTCTGCAGCGCGGTACAATGGGGAAACAGAGATTTGATAGACATAAACAGAGGTACATAAAAATACAAAGCCGTAATGAGGGTCTTGCTCCTGAGAGCTTCACTTACAGTCACAGCCTAAAAATAAGGACATCTTTCACTTTGACCAGCAGGAAAGATGAAATGACCTCAATATGTACAGCTTGGAGGACAGAAGGCAGGCGGGGGGGATACGATAGGAACTTTCACATATGGACAGGGTGCCAACAAAGTACAGGAGGGAAGCATATTCAAAGATAGAGGAGTGCTAGAAGAAGAGGTCGTGCGCTGAAGCTGGAGGGTGCGAGGCTCAGGAGAAACGTGACCAAGTACTTCACTTAAATGGTAGTGGATTTGTAGAACAGCCTCCCAGCAGAGGTTGTAGAGGCTAATACAATAAGGCAGTTAACAATGCTTGGCATAGGCATCCTAAATACGAAAGAAAGCCCAGGATTAAATGGGGTGTGAGGTTTTACAGCAGATAGGGAGATGGGCAGGCGGGGTGGGCCAGGTGGTTCTCATCTGCCGTCAAATTCTGTATTTCTTTGACTTTGTGGGGTGGCTTTGGGCAACTGATCGCTACACTTGTCATTTCAAGGCCTTCGAGTCGGTCACAGCGGATAGTCTAACAAGTTAATAATGTCATTGGCTTGTGTCAAAGTATACCGATGTTTTCTTAGCTATGAGGGACTGCCGTTTGAAGGGCAGCATTTTCTCTTTGGTCTATGAACAACTTTGCCTTTAGAACAACCACAATCCTACGAAAAGGCATTAGTCACTGTAATTTTTACCTTATCTATGGGCTGCCTTTCTGAGTCACACGACTTTACTGAATACAAATTCAGAACAAGTGTCACGTACGGCACACCTGTGAGCACGTGACCTGCATACGGGACAAAGGTTAATACGCAGCTCTCTAGCTGGCTCACTTGTCACCTTCGCAAATGTCCCTCAAATGAGCAATACCTCCCCTCTATCCGTCTCCCATATACTATCTATCACGAACAGCACTCAAGTGTGCACGTGACATATATTCAACCAGGGTTAATACACATGGCTAATCTATCCAACTCCCCCTTTCTCCTCCGCAAGGTACCTCCAATGAGTTAATATTAAACCCTTACTCAATTGCAATCATATCTATTCGCTGCCACCACTCAAGAAATAAGCAAGATATGTTAATTAATATGTCTGCCAGTGTCTCGGGTCCCTGTTTATTATAGACAAAAAACTATGCACTTAACACAGAAAAATCTATTGTAGCAAAATGTGTCCGAAAATAATGTAAATACTCTCTACAAAGCGTGCAACTGTTTATTCAGAGCCCCAAAGCATTATTTATTAAAGAATTAATATTAATATTAATATATATATATATATATATATATATATATATCAAATGGAAATATTACTGTATACTCATTTGCATGTCTTAGACAAGTCTGCAACCCCGCCTTTCACCATTATCACCCAGCACACAGCACTTCCACTGCAGCAAGGGATTCTGGGAAATGACATGCAAATGAGCACACAGTGCCACCTTTAGTCTCAAGTTCACATTACATGAACAACCCTTAAGCCAATGTATGCTGCTTTAAGACACAGCTTTTATACATAGACTGGGATGAGATGCAAAGCCAGTAAACCCACTCACAGACAGACTGTTTCGACCTTGTGGGTCTCATCAGTCGAAACAGTCTGTCTGTGAGTGATGGGCGGGTACCTTAAATTACACACAGTTTAACCCTATTTCATTGCCGGACAGCAGTGTTAACTATTCTACACGACATTCTAAGAGCTATTGAGAAAGTATTATACTATATGTAGATAAGGTTAGTGTTACATTATGAACATTATAGACATCATAAATATTATATTAGAGGGATGTAATAGACACCAGTATACAAAAAACTAACGTAATGAGGTATACAAAGTGCTAACCAAAGATCATCGCATAGAAATAAAGATATACATAAAACCATAGTAATAGTAATGACACCATAACAGATATTCATTGAATCTCAAATGAGATGACAATAAACGTGATAAGGTTAGCTTACCTAATGAAGAAAAAATAAAATTTCATTATTAATAAAAATCATGAACCAAAAGGAGCAGAAGAGCAGGGTCGGGGACAGAAGGGACTTCAAAACAGACGGGGCCACAATCCCTATAAACAATATTGGTATTTATATGACCATGTATATGTGTATGACAGCAAATGCACATGTATATACACATGTATATACACATTACCATAAACTTTATTCAAAATGTGTATCGAAATAAAAATAATTATTTTTATGTTTGTGTTTTATTTTATTTTGTGTAATACATTTATAAATTTGTTATGTCTATATGGGCCAAAGGAGCACCATCAGCAAAACCAACCTACTTAGAAGAGACACTAATCCATGAGGGGGACAGGACTATGCCTATCCAAACCAGACCTCAAAGATGTATCTCCTTCTCATTGGTACCATAACTCTAAACCACGGTACTAATATCAATACAGTCATTCAGTCCATTTGGGTATAAAGTACCTAGTACATAAATCCAGTATGTCTCACGTGTACATAATTTCCTAAATCTATCACCTCCCAACAGGGATGATGAAATAGACTCAATACCCATAACTGATAGACTACATGGATTCTTATTGTGCTTAGTATTGAAATGTCGTGACAAACTGTGCATAGAAAAACCACGTATCACATTCCTTCTATGCTCTAAAAATCTTATGTTCTAGATGTCCTACCAATATATTGTAGACCACACTCACATGACACAACATAGACTATAAATGTACTTAAACAGTCGATGTAATCATTGACTATGTATTGTGCCATTTGAGAAAGATGTAAATGTATCTTTTTTATTTATGTGTCTACAAGTAATATAACGACTTCTACCACAATTATAATTGCCTTTCTCTTTTCGAGATTTTGTGTTACAGGTATTTGTAATCGTTGAGGTAATGGAATCCTTCAGCTAGCTTACTTGGTGCTATAATAGTTTTTAATGATCTAGCTTTTTTGAAAACAATTGGTGCATAGGTAGGCTTACAATCTATAAGGCAGGGCAAGTTGAATCATTGGGTACATAGGATGAGACGGTTGTTGAGTCTCAGAATGCAACAGAGCAGCTGTAACATTAACAAACGGCGACACCCGTTGAACAACGCCTTTGAGGCAACTCAGGTGTTATGTCCCAGAGATTCTTTGGTAGAAGAGAGGGGGGGGGGGGGGGGGAGGAGGTGCAGAATTACACTTTTTTCAAGCTGTGTCTGTCCTTTCTTGATGAAATGAACCCTGTCCTTGCTGGTTTAGTGGACAGGAGTAGTGATCGGGGAGCATGGTGGGGAGACGCCTTTGGGGAGATTTGTGTGGTCTCGTAACAAAGAGTCCCGACTTGAAGCGATTGCTTCCACCAGCTGTTTCCCTTCTCTTTCCGTACCCACTACATTAATATATGATTCTCTAAGCTGTGGGTTTTTCTCTTCCCCCCCCCCCCCCCACCCCCCCACCCCGCTTGTAGTCTTTATTTTGGCCCTTCCTGCTCCAAGCCACACACTTAGTTTGATAAGAATTGCTTTCAGTGTATGAAACTCTAGTGGTGCAGCGACAGTGACAGAGGATGGACATTGAGCTACAGCTATAACTTCCCATATACCTCCTCTACTCCCGAGTACAGTAGAGGAACCCACATCACCACCACAGCTACTTTCTATACCCGTCATTGAGCATCATCCTAGTTAGATGCAGCCTATACTATATGCCAAGTCTACGCTCTTGACCTTGGTTGTGGCTTCTTTAAATTCCACTATGAACGAGGTGAGCGCACACACTTTTGTCCTGTTCTGAGTTACACACAGCACTGGTTCATCAGTTGCCCCCGACCCAGCAATAGACAGTCCTGAGTCACTATAGCATGAGAAGGCTCAATTGTTTTGAACAGACCACAAAAAAATTAGATGTCCAACTAAATCTAGCAGTTTTGGCAGGTATGCATTAAGCCACCAATGTTAAACTCACTACCTTTCCGCTGTGTAAAAAATTAAAAGGATTATAATTGTAGCTTTCAAAATAATTGCAATGAGAAGGCTGTAGGAAAAGTTCAAACCTTCTATTATATTAGATCTATCATTACAGGCCACACCCAGATCATGCTCAAAATAGGTATAAAGTGATGACCGAGTAAGTTTGGACAACATTGTATACTGGACTGCTTACCTCAGTATCTGACGTAGCTCTGGACTCCTATATATGTACTTGTGCCTGTATCCAAGATCCTTGTGGAAGGGGACAAACTGGACTTTGAAGTCACGAAAACTTCGTGATGGAGCAGCAATGTTGTAAAGCTGCAGAATTACAAGAGGGCACAGTTCAGGATGGAAAACGATCTGTCCTGGTTTTATTAAGGAAGACGAGCACAATGTGTGGAACATATGGACACAGCAGGACCAGAATCAGGTTTACCAGAGCTCTGCTATTACACATCCCTTTCCCTGCTGACCGGAATAACGTCAACGGAGTGGCCTTTCGGTGACATGTAAAGAAAACCAAGACTAACCATTCCAGTGACAAGAGCCAACACACCACTGCAACAATGTGTGTTTAATAAATATATCTAAAAGTGCTTCCAAGCACAGCAATACTTAATAACCAGTGTGTGCGCCTTGTGGAACATTTTTTTTGCTGTAGGAAGTATGAGAGAGTCTTTATACCATTTTATTGTAAAGAAAAGTAGATTGTCTGTCAATGTCAGTGCGCCACACAGCTCAGTAAGGGGACACCAGTGTTTTTCAACCCTTGGGTTCCCCGGACATCCCGTGCAATTTTCAGGTCATTTGAGAATTGTACCAAATACAGAAGAATTTACAACGCATCTGATCTCAGACGCGCTATTAGAGAGGGTTGGGTTTCATTACAATGCATCTGATCTCCGTTGCACTATTAGAGAAGGTTGGGGTTCTGCAGAATTTCACAACATAATTATAGGGTTCCTTAGCCAAAAAAAGTTGGAAACCACTGGGTTACACAGAGACTAGTTTCATGCATATCTATTGTTTTCCAAAGCTCTGAAATAGTGCCCCTGACAAAAAAGCTTGAGATCTGCAGGTATTCCATGGCACCTCCGTGTAGATATTTATCCTAATGTGAGGAAACATAGAATACAGATAAATTTGGCGCCTTATAATATACTCAATATCGGAAACTCCAATGTAGTTTAAGAGAAAATAGACATACAACCATTTGGTGATATGAAGCACGATAAATGTCCTTGTAGTTTCCAACGATGATCGTTGTGGTTATATATCAGGTGCATGTAATAAAAGAAACAACACACACAGCATAATACTGTATGATGAACATAACAGACAAAACCAAACAAAAACTATACTAAGTAGAAGCCTCAGAGACAAGCCAGGTGGGTAATACCAAATAAAAAGCACATTTATTAAAAAAAGATATAAAACAAATGGAAACTATGTCCATGTAATAATCCAGTGTCCCTTCATAATATCATTTTAATATGACTAAAGGTCTATTTTCTACAATATTAACAAACACTGAATATAAATATAGACAAATTTGTCAGATTGACAAATTGGTCTATAGATATATATATATATAGATATATATATATATATCTATATATAGATATATATACATGTAGAGGTATCAGTACCGTGTTAGCCAAGCTTCAATAATCAAAAAATAAATAGATGATACCGTTCTGTGGCTAACGAAATGCT
Organism: Ascaphus truei; assembly: GCF_040206685.1. Lineage (NCBI taxonomy): Eukaryota > Metazoa > Chordata > Amphibia > Anura > Ascaphidae > Ascaphus > Ascaphus truei. The sequence continues at coordinate 104,474,918 of NC_134486.1, forward strand.
TTTATATATATATAATGTTAGTTAATATTGTATAAAATAGACCTTTAGTCCTATTAAAATGATATTATGAAGGGACACTGCCTGCCTAGATGTTATTACGTACAGGTCCAGGAGCTTACACTTTTCTTAAAGATAAAATATCTAAAACCATTGTGGTATATTACATGTGCCATGTCGATGAATTGTAACAAAATCTTTATTGTTGTTTGTTTTTTGAGTTTTTATGCATGTTCTGTTTAGTTTGTAGAAGCCCAGTGATTTTTGCATTATTGCTAAGAACATTAATAGTGCTCATATGTGGACTGTAGCACAGGTGAACTGAATCAATTGCGACTCAGGACTACTTAAGAATGGACACTGCCTCATAGTATTACTACACCCCTGACGAAGAGACTGACTCTCGAAACGCGTGGGGTTAATACTACTACCTCTGCAGAAGCCCGAGTCTCTACAGCACACTACAGCTGAGACCATATACCTAAGTTAGCTCATTGGCGAATACCGGAACCGGCATTTTTCACATCCCGTGAGAGCTGTCGAGTAAGAGTGGAGAATGACGCTCTTTACTGCAGACGCAGACTCGTTACAGCGTGGGAGAAACCGAGCGCTGGTTATCATCGGCGGTGCATGCCACGGACCGGGAGGCAGTCCTGCCACAGCAAGCATCCGATAGCTGGCGTGCCGCGAATGAGCGGGGATACTCTCTGACATTATCCACCGCCAGCTAACATCTTCCGTCTAGTAAGTAGGGCATTCACTCAGTGGAGCAGAGAACTGTTGGATTACTACATGGACATAGTTTCCATTTATTTTATATCTTTTTTTAATAAATGTGCTTTTTATTTAGTATTACCCACCTGGCTTGTCTCTGAGGCTTCTACTTAGTATAGTTTTTGTTTGGTTTTGTCTGTTATGTTCATCATACAGTATTATGCTGTGTGTGTTGTTTCTTTTATTACATGCACCTGATATATAACCACAACGATCATCGTTGGAAACTACAAGGACATTTATCGTGCTTCATATCACCAAATGGTTGTATGTCTATTTTCTCTTTAACTACATTGGAGTTTCCAATATTGAGAGTATATTATAAGGCGCCAAATTTATCTTTATTCTATGTTGGCTTTACCTGATCTGGTGGTTAGTGTTTTTCACGAATTGGCAGCCGCCCCTCACCAAATTGTATGTGAACACTGAGGGATTTTTTCTACCAATTGGATTGATTTTATATTAATTTATAATTTTTAGCGCTTCCTTATCGCTTCTTTGTCTAATGTGAGGAAACACTTGTTTTTGCAGATCTGCTGTTTAATTGCTCCGATAGTAGAAGTGCGGAGGAAACAAGATCCTTTTAGGATTATTACACAGAGTAGTATTATGAAGTGGTTTTTGTGAACACAAACATACATATTAACCACTTTCATGTTTTTTACTGCAATGCAGGCTCTTCTAACAGCAAGAGAACTGGAGCACAAACGTCTACAAACTTTAATCCTGGAGCAGCTCCCAAACCGGAATCAATAACGAGCAGCACAGTCAAATTACCCGATTCAGTATTAAAATGTAGATACTATAACAAGAGCTCCTATTATGTTTGCAAAAAAACTAGATCAACTACGACATTGCATGAGAAGTATTTATATGCTCAGGTGAAATATGTTATTCTCAGGTTGAGTACCTTTCGTCCAAGTTGAAATGGGACAACAGGATCATCTTCTGCATGGAGAATGAGCAGAGGACAGGATATGTATTTCACACTAGAGGAAGCAGAAAAGAGAGAGGAAATATATATATATATATATATATATATATATATATATATATATATATATACATACACACACACACACACTTCAGCTCTAATATTTGAAATAAACATATGGAAGCAAAATGCCACCTGTGCATTTTTTGCTTCTCCTGCTACTGTTCATCATTCAAAATTCTATAGCAAACGCCCCAGACCACTGCCATGGTTAAGATGACCATAGCACCTACTAGTACAAGACTGGTATGTATGTATGTATGTATGTATGTATGTACGTACACACACACACACACACACACACACACACACACACACACACACACACACACACACTGTTTGTTACATTTCTGAATAACTTCTGGTTTACAACAGGAGAAAAAAAAAACATCCACATAACATGCAATAGAATCAGACATTTGATTCTAAAAGCAAATTAGGGATTGCAGCAATTCTTTTCATTATTCCAGCAGGACCCAGGCATCATTTGAACCCATGCAACCCAACAATTCCCAGGAGTATAAAGCCTAACTTCTTTCTGGTAAGCTTACTGAAAACGGGCAAACTAATTAGACCTTTCAATCTACGAGGAAACGTCCGCAGTGTATGCTGGGCAGCAATAAGAGGCACTGTGTGCTCACAGCACGACACAAGGTTAACAGATCATAACTTACTTCTCATCATTAGCAAATTTTATACCACTTGCTGTGATGGGGTCAAGGAAGAACCAGTCAAAGCCAGGGAAGTATCTGTATATCTGAAAGAAAAGACAAAAAGAAGTTAACTAACGGCTGAATGACCTGAAAAATCTCATGCAACCACTCAAGCAGCCAATGAGAAGCAAAGCCACGCCAACGTGGGGAGTGCAATCCTAAAACAGGTTGTTAAACGAGACTACGTGTTTAACCGAAATCTCAGATCTACTATGGCAATAAAGTCGAATATTTACAAAAAGAAGCACATACAGAGGGATACCTAAAGCAACGGCCTTCCCAAAAGATATGTTTTTCTTTTAAATAAACAGTAAAGTCGCAGCAAAAAGGAAGAAACTGGCTTTTATTCAAACCGGTGCTCACTATTGACAAGCTTCACGCGAGAATGTGAATTGTGTGGTTGATGTCTGTATGAAGTTACCCTATCATTGAAAGTACACGTGGAACTGTGGTGCTGAGGACAGGGGAAGAACGTGTACGCCACCTGGGAAACAGGAGGCTACGGAATAATTGGGCCATGCTAATCCTGTGTCACATTATACTGGGAAAGAATCCATTCATTTCGTATCAAGAGTGTTTTCACGAAAAAGTGCCACTTTGCTGTAAACCATATAATAAAATGTTAATATAAGGTAGCCAATATTTCCCTGTCATTTTGCAGCTAAGAGCTGTTGAGTGATACATGTGTGATTAGGGTTGACAGGTGTCAGGTCTTGAACCGGACAGTCTGGTATTTGGTTACTCTGTCGGGTAAAAAATGAGAGATAATATGTATGTATATGCCGGTATTACCTCTCTGGACTTGGTAACCAATCACAAGATTTCCCCTGAGAAAGGATAGAGCGGGGCTGCTGCTGCTAGGGGGCTGGGCAGTTTCCTACGTCCTGATTGGCTGCATTACACAATAGCAGACAATCAGGTGGAGGTGGCAGGAGCCTGGGGGATGGGGCCAAAGAGAGGAGGAAAAGCATGGAGCAGAGAAGGTGAGGCTGTGTCCTGTCAATTTGTTCTGTTTTGTCCTGGTGTGTGTGTATTTATACTTGAATGGTTTTGTGTGTATGTTTTCTCTGGCTGTCGTGTGGGGGTGATAATGATATTGAGGGGGGGGGGGGGTGAGAGGATGAAAGGAGGAGGGGTGATAATGACAGGGAGGGGGGGTGAGAGAGGATGAAGGGAGGGGGTGATGAGAGAGAATGAAGGGAGGGGGTAATGAGAGAGGATGAAGGGAGGTGGGGATGAGAGAGGATGAAGGGAGGGGATGGAGGAGGATGAGTGGAGGATGAAGGGAGGGGGTGAGAGGACGAGGGGGATGGGAGGGTGAAAGGCTAAGGGGAGAGAGGATGAGGAGGGGTGCAACAATCTTGAAATTTGTGGGAGAAGCATTAAGATCAGTATTGCTCGCCATGTACAGTATGACTGCAGGTCAGTTATTTATAAATGATCTGACCATTACGTCATTTGTTCTAAATTTCACTCCCAGCATGCACCAATTTGCACTATTTCATATTCTATTTCCTAAAAAAAAAATTCTCGGAAGGGCGCTCCCTCACAAGACCCCTCCCCAGATTTTTTTTTACGAAACAGAATATAAATTGGTGAATACTTGGAGTGAGATTTAGAAAAAAAAATTACGTAACAGTCAGGTCATTAATAAATAACATTCTTCCCCGCCAACGATTCTCGCGCGCGTCGCACCTTTCACCATTTGTGCCCAGTGTTTTTGGACAAGCCACCCGTCAGCCGTATGTGTGATGTCTTACATCTGTGATTGTGGCATTTCAATGACTAAAATGTACGTATTGGGAAAGCTGTTCTCACTGGCAAAGCATTTCTGTCATTAGCCCGGCATGTGAAAACAGAAGGCAGGACAGCCCGATCTAGTCCTCTTTGTACTTGCCACAGAAAACGGATGGCTTTTGGCTTCTTCACGGATGTTGGTAAACGGCGATTCCAGGATCAGGGAGTCGGGAGGGGTTTCTAAAAACAGACAAGATTGCACTTCTATCTAGAGGAAAGCAGAGAGCTGGACTGACTCATTAGGAGGGGATGTAGCGCCATGTTACTGATGGGTGTGTCACTCCTGGAAAGCACATGCACACATAATTGGTGGGGAACATTATAAGGCATGAGAGCTGTATGGGGCCCTGCAGAAGTAAATCTGAGCTAATACTCCTAACCGAATGATGGGGGAGTTATTCATTGTGTGTGTGTAGGCCCTACCACACAAAACGGCTATTGACTTGAATAGGAGTTTCGGTGCGGTCGGGCCCCCGCCTAGCACCATCGCTCTTTAAAGCCGCAATCCTGGCTGTTTATTGGTTATCCCCCTGGCCCGTCTCTGGGGACCACCTGAATCCCGAGATACTTACCAGTAGTGAAGGTACCTTCCAAAGGGGGGGGGAAATGGTGTTTTAAGTCGCCCGCAATACCCAGGCCAATGGGAAGCTGCAACTTCAGCTTCTGGTTGGCCTGCACGCGACATGAGAGATTTAAAAACCAGGAAGTAACACCGATACCTTCACCAGTAAGTATTTAGGGAACCAGGGGGTCTCCGGAGCTGAACAGCGTCACATTCAGCTCTGAGGACCCCCCGGCTTGCCATCCATACAAAATAAGTGGTGGTGGGCGGGGGATCAAATGGGTGAGATTGCAGCTTCAAATGAATAATATTAGTCACACAGTATTTATTAAGCAGTGCCAAGCCGAAAGCTTTGCAGCTCATACTGGAAAGTACTTTATGATTTAGGATAGCTAAATAAATATGACTCATAATCACCCAAAAGTAAACACTGAAAATGTCACGCTGTGACCTTCAACGTTCCTTAACATTCAAACCTTCAGGTTATTATACACTAATGCAGGAGGAGCCAACTCCAATCCTCAAGGGCCACCAGCAGGGCCAGCTTTTAACGATATCCCTGCTTCAGTACATTGGCTCAACCAAGGACTGCGCCACCTGTGCTGAAGCAGGGATATCCTTAAAACCTGCCCCTGTTGGTGGCTCTTGAGGACCACCCCTGCATGAATGCCAAGAGGACTCTGCATGCGTTAGATGCTAAACGAGAGAGCCACACGTTACATTAATGGCTAGTTCACATCGGTTTGCTGCTGGAATAAACTGAAATGAGACAAAGGAACAGAAAGCAGATAGCCCCCTAGTAAAATGCAGCCTCTGTGCTAAATATGCAACCGCTTAAACTATTCAAATATCCAGAAATGGCTACACAAAGCGTCTCACATTAAGAAAATACACCTTAATGTGAGTACACCGTATGTCTTGTAGGCTTATACACTATACAGGCATACCCCGCTTTAAGTACACTCACTTTAAGTACACTCGCGAGTAAGTACATATCGCCAATAGGCAAACGGCAGCTCACGCATGCGCCTGTCATCACATCCTGAACAGGAATACCGGCTCCCTACCTGTACCGAAGCTGTGTGCAAGCAGGGAGACTATAGAGCCTGTTACACATGCGTTATTTACATCAGTTATGCACGTATATGACGATTGCAGTACAGTACATGCATCGATAAGTGGGAAAAGGTAGTGCTTCACTTTAAGTACATTTTCGCTTTACATACATGCTCCGGTCCCATTGCGTACGTTAATGCGGGGTATGCCTGTATACTGTACATCTGTATAATTTATGAAAAAGTGTTCAGATAAATAGGTACAAGAAAAACTGCCACATATGCATGCAACTAGACTTTTCATGTCAAATATCTAAAAAATGGCAAAAGCTAGAAATATGAAACAGTAAAAGAAAAGTCAATCCAAAGCCAAGACATTTTGCAGACACAGGTCGCTGCCCCGTGGAGCTTACAATCTATGTTTTTGGTGCCTGAGGCACAGGGAGATAAAGTGACTTGCCCAAGGTCACAAGGAGCTGACACCAGGAATTGAACCAGGTTCACCTGCTTCAAACTCTCAGTGCCAGTCAGTGTCTTTACTCACTGAGCCGCTCCCTCTCCATAATCTACAACAACGCAAAAGGGAATTCAAAAAAGTACAAAATATTGTAGGAGAAAAATGTAAAAAGGTGCATCGGAGTCAGAAATTGGATTCAAATCTCTTAAGAATGAAAATACCAGTGTCCTCATTTAGCACGCCATGAAGGCGGCCTCCCCTTGCTTGCAAGAGCGGAGATCTACCTTAATTAGGAGTTATTTACCATGTCTCGGGCACTTTGGTTTGTTGAGTGAACATTTTAATATTTCTACAAAAAACAAGTGTCAGTCTCTCTACAGTCTCTCTACACATGCATCCCATTCAACACAGTAAGAAAAGTAAATGCACATTACCTCGTTCACAGAGCCTCCTTACTAAATTGGTTGCAACTCTGAAAGTAATAACAAAAAGTTAGCGAGGGGCCGATGCCTTATTGCGTAATTATCAGAGTTGCGACTACACTATTGGCTCTCAAACATCTCCTCAGTGCCCTGAGCCAGACCAAGAGGCCTACTGCACCGACACACTTTATTCGAGCAAATACCCAGTATGTACCTGGCAGATACCTGGAATGCGCCGCTCCTCACCTCTGACAAGCCCCGTTGCGTTTGCCTTCCCAGCCTGGGTTCATGCCTGGCTGACGGGCGGCTGATCTGTTAATTGATAATGATTAGGATTTAATAGGCTGCAATGCTTCACGTGTCTACCAGATGGCATAAATTCATGAATTGTAATGCAGTATATATATATATATATATACTGTGCAGTATTGCAGCCAGTGGGAATAAAATGCTTCAATCCCTGCTTGGAAAATAACCCAATGCACTCGGGCAGAAAACAGTCACAAACCTCAATACACCCGGGTATACCCGAATTCGTGGGACTAGCCGAGCTCGAATAAAGTGTGTCGCCAGTGTATGTACCATGCGCTGCAAATGGAATAATGTGCTTGAGTGCCTCTGTACCAACCTTTTTTTCCTATTGTGTTTGGTCAGATATATTGGCGCAGAATGGTACATTTTAGCTACTAAAAAGAAATATTGTCTGTATGTCAAAGGTATAGTTTGACCTGCGGTAAAATCAACCACCAACAAGCTGTACCTGGCTTGGATCCTAAAACGTCTGTTTATATTGTTGGTGCAGAATTAAATTGCTATGTAGCAACCAAAAATGTACTTGATGCAGCACAGATATTTCATAACATAGGTTGTACAAACAAAATGTATTATCACAGTGTGCTATTATACATATTATACCAATCATTTATATTTACTTATACTTGTTACAATTTAACCTAAAACAGAACTCTGTATATTTTTATTTGTATCAAATCAGGTAATCAACATGACAATGCATCAATCTTCATGTTTTGAACAGGACAAGACCTATACTACATTTAACACACACACACACACACACACACACACACACACACACACACACACACACACACACACACTTTAATAAAACATAAAAAAGCAAGAAAAGAAAGTACAACATAAATCACAAACAAAGTGAGATACCACTGATGAGCACCTCATTTCAATTAAACAGAGCAGCTATACACAATACAGGCTACATCTTACCCAGTGCCTAACGAGTGTCCCCATATGTACACTGGATTGTCCCCGCTGCGGGCTTTTATCCAATCAAAGACATGGAGGGCATCGTAAGTCATGCCTCTCTCGGAAGGAGCCCCCAACGAATCGCCCCAACCTGAAAAACAGAAGCATTGTTGGTTTCAGTTTGTCCACTTGTCCCCACGACTGTCACCTTTCTGTAAGGAGCCAGAGATCCTGTAGTTGAAGTTCTGTAAAAAATAAAAAAGGCATACTGCTGAGATTCGCTAGCAGAGAGCACAGTCCCTCTTTAGACACCATTTTTAAAGGAGCTGTCCCTCTTAAGACAAAAGCAAACCAAGGACAGTGGCAGAAATAGGTTTAAATGGAGCTGGTGGACATGTTGTATTCTTTGTAAACAAACACTTTGAAGCATTTTTACAATGGCAAATCCTAAATGTAATCTAATTGTCCTTTAGTGATAGACTGTCATTCCTCAAAGCCTACAACGTTATTATGATATCACAGTTGCATAATAGGTTGTAAAAAAGACATATGTCCATCACGTTCAACCTGTGCTAAATGTAGATGACAGATACTTTCTCCAAACATGCTTGAATTGAGCAGATCTGGGGAAAATTAAAAAAATTAATTTCACAATAGTGATAAAAACGTTTTTTTGTTTAAAAAAAATAAATGTAACCCAATACATGGCCCGGCCCCATTAAGAGGCTTCTGCTATATTTGGCAAGATTAAAGAAGCCTTCTAAAAATGGATCACATTTTCTAAAAGAACAAAAAAGTGACAATGTATTCATTTTTGCAAACCATAAATGCAGATAAAGAAGAAATGAAAATCAGCGACACCCAAACGCCCTTTTACTTCAACTACTGGTCTAAATTAAGAAGATGTTAAACTGCTCACCACGTCACTACTGTGTCCTCCATCACTGGGGTAGCCAAGACTATATACTTCAAGGACATTTTCCAAAGAGCTAACACCAAGGAGTGTGTTCACCAAGTGCACTGAAGGATTACTAGCTCTCCTAGTATTTCTAACGAGGCTTGTTATAACGATGCCAAATGGGCATCCAAATGGGTATGTTTTTTATCTCCATATAGCAACAGATGTTTACGGTCTGATCTATTTGCTTAAACTAGACCAGGGGTGTTCAGCTACCAACAGGCCAGATTTTTCAGAGCACATACCGAACCAAGGTGTCTTCGTAATAATTCCGACAGGGCACTCAATTTCTAGTCGCCAAATTGCCAATGGAGACCATGAACTGGACCGTTGCTGTGTTTGTGGTTAGTAAAGCTGGAGTTGAAATTTCATTCCATGATCAAGAGCAGGTTAATTGGTTAGATAGATCATAAAGACCCAGGCAGTTCGTGGCCTTCAAGGACGGCGCTTGAGAAATCATGAACTATACAATATATATTTAGATGTAGGAAATATGCAATGTTGTTCCCATTTTGCAAAATACATACATACATATAAAATTAGTAAGGGTCACGATTGTGATCCAAAATACCAGCACAGCACTATAATTAAATAGAGTATTTATTAAGTCCAACAAGCAAACATTTAGCCCGATGTTTTGGGACCTCAATCAGGATTAACTAAATTGCTCAGGGCCACACAATTTAAACCCAAATTTGTCACGAAAGGGAGAGGGGGGTATTACTTTTATGAGTGATAGTAAGGTGAGGGTTAAGGAGTTAAATACATAGGGTTGGGCAGGAACTATGCAACAGAGTTGACATGGTAAGTAACACTACAGTATACAACAGCCAGTGCCAGAGAAATACTAAATAAACATGCAGTCAACCGCTTACACCAGTGTTTTTCAACCAGGGTTCCCCGGGCGTCCCTAAAGGGTTCCCTGTAATTTTAATATTGTACCAAATACGTAAGAATTTACAATGCATCTGCTCTCAGACGCGCTGTTAGAGAGAGTTGGGGTTCCTTACAATGCATCTGATCTCAGACGCGCTGTTAGAGAGAGTTGGGGTTCCTTACAATGCATCTGATTTCAGACGCGCTGTTAGAGAGAGTTGGGGTTCCTTACAATGCATCAGATCTCGGACGCACTATTAGAGAGGGTTGGGGCTCCTTACAATGCATCTGATCTCAGACGCGCTGTTAGAGAGAGTTGGGGTTCCTTACAATGCATCAGATCTCGGACGCACTATTAGAGAGGGTTGGGGCTCCTTACAATGCATCTGATCTCAGACGCGCTGTTAGAGAGAGTTGGGGTTCCTCAGAATTTACATAGAATTCCTTAACCAAAAAAAGGTTGGAAACCACTGACTTACACAGAGTGAAATAACAGACTGAACATGCACATTATAAATAAAGTGTATCACATGGAGTGTGAAATAAAGCTTGCAGAAATGCATCCTTGTGTCTTATAACATAGATGATAGTAACAGTATTGGGTTTGAATGCAACTTGTTAAAAATAATGTTTAGAATTGCTTGGGAAAGCAGAAAAATGGCTGCACCCATAGGAAAAACAAAACAAAAGTCTTTTTAAAAATCAAGTGGGGGGGGGGGGGTCAAACGCTTTATGCAGCATGACATTCCCACGCTGAAAGGTAGTAAGCATTTTCCCAATTGCTGTTTCATTTAATACTCATTCCTGTTCACCATTTGACACACAGCTTTCCTCCACCACCCCCCCCCCCCTGCCCCCTCAGAGGAATGAAAAGGTTTGCAGATAAATATATTTTCCCCCAGTTGGCTTTCAGTCAGACAGTATTGTTCAGAGATCACACGCTCTATAGAGAACAGGTTCTGTTGACTCAGCAATGCACGACTTTGCAGAACGCTTATTAAGAGAAACACCAACACATGCTATGGATAGCCGACAAACGCTGGGCCAAGAAGATAATGGAGGGAGCAGACTAACAGGCGGGTATCTCTGTGTCTCCTTTGTACTAACAAGCTGTCAATAGCCGAGTGGCCTTTAATGAAGGAAGGACGACACATTTAATGCCCATCCAAAGTATTGGTCTCCAAAGCACAAAGCTCACTTATGATGATTGGGGATTCAGGCTGATAAAGCCCATATTTTAAAGACTACCATAAGTCCAGAAATGGACTGCCCACATCTGTGGTCATTTCTGACATCACGTCGTGATGCGTACGCAAAGTTATTTGTAAACCCTAAATTCTGGTTTATTGTATGTATGTATGAATATCTTTATTTATATAGCGCCATCCAGGTACATAGCGCTTCACAGCAGTGATACTCGTGACATAATAATAACACACATAATGGGGATAAGTGCATCGTTCATTGTGATCAGAAGTGTCAGGGGTTCGGCACAACAGACTCGTGCTGGAGGGGGATGTGGTCAAAGGGGGGACATGACCCATATTTGGTGGTCATGCCCGGAGATCCAGAGGTTCTGGATTAGGATCCAGAGACTCTTGATTGAAACCCTAGGATTGGAGATCCCCCTAGACCCTCTGACATACGTGCTGGGAAAACTAATTGAAGACCTCACTGCCCCACTGGCCAGACTGATCTCCGCGATCCTAACGGCCGCCAGATGCTGTGTAGCGGCGGCCAGGAAACAAATGAAGGTCCCCTCCAGGAGAACAGTAATAAATAGAATAGACACGCTCATGAACATGGAGAGGCTCACGGCCATGCTGAATCAGAGAATGCACCATTTCTACAAAACCTGGGAACCCTGGCCAGGCTCAGGTGCTCCGTCTCTACTACAAGCCCTGGTCCAGGTGTGACACCCTGTAGCTCAGAAGGGACCAGAGACCCACCCAGCCCATCCCTGACCCCCTCCCTTCCCCCCCCCCCCTTCTTCTCCGTGTCGTTCCCACCTATCCACCCGCCCCTTGTCTCTCCCCATCTTTTTCAACAAAAAATGGTAAAAAAAAGGGTTTATTGAGTATCTCAATCCGCTTCGCAGTCATGTGCCTATGACTTATTATTATGTGTTCAGCCGTGACTGTTATTACTATCTGTATTTACCTTGCAAGATACCAATAAAGGAAAAAAAAGATTTAAAAAACAAAAAGAAGTGCCGGGGGTTGTATTGCATTGAAAATCCTTTTCATAATTTTCATTTTCTCCTAGTTGTTAGTGTGTAACTTGATTTACTTTATTGCTAAAACATTTTTCGGTAGGAAATCCCCCAAAAATATATTTTTAGTTTTAACATTCCTTCAAAATAGAATAAAAAAAACAGTACAATTTCACAAAGAGGTATACAGTGTGATAAAGACACAAAAGGGGAAAGACAGGTGTTGTACAAGACATATGGGAATCAAAATACTCTAATAAATCAAAGCAGGATGCTGAATATTTAAAAGATGTCATTAGAACTTCCATTGAATAATGAGGCTGCAGAACCATTAGTCAGAGATTGTCAACCTCCAAGGATCGAAATCAATGAGATTTGGGGTTCGTTCCTAAAACACACAACATTGCATTTTTAATGCAAAAATTCTTCCATTTAAGCCAACGAGAGCCTTAAAGCTACTAAAGCACAGTCATTATTATTATCATTTATTTATAAAGAACCAACATATTCCATAGTGTGGTACCATGAGGGAGAGTGGACACGCTTGCACTTGATTCTGGGGGATGGGGAAGAACTATTCAGAACACAAAAACGTAAAAGGTAGCATGTCATCGCTGAACCTTTTGTCATCCATTGAAGTGCTTCTGGTTCACTGCACACCAAGAAGGTCAAATATCACTGAGGAAAAGGACTCTGCAGGTCAGATGTCTGCAACCGCAAACAGGGAGGCAGTAATAGAGGAGTGTGGGTCCCGGATTAGAATGTCACAGTGGAAGTAGCAGCACGCTCAATGCTTAGAAACCACAGCATCAAGGTCAAACCACAGAACAGTGCTGTAGGAAGCCGGAACTGGAACATGCAGAGAAACAGGCTGCAAGAATGCCTGCCAGCTGGCCACCTACGCACAAGGATACTGCAATAGCTATCCTGTGGCTGTTCTATCGTGTGGTATTCAATCATTTGCTTTTTGAGCTGGTAAACTGATGCACTACACTGCTAAAGGAGCAAGCAATGGACTTTTAACATTTTGGAAATAGTGAATGAGCTCTTTGGTCAGTGATTCAACCTGTACAGAGCCAGAAATGCAGAGCACAGAGTTGTAGCTAAAGACAGAACGTGCATTAGTAGTTGGATTGGTTTAGATGTATTGCATGATGTAATGACTGCAAGGGGAAGGTCTGCACAGGACCAAGGTGTGAGAATGGCAGGGTATATGCCTACAATGATACAAATGACTAAATTACACTTAAAAAAAGACTGACGTTTGAATATTTAGCTTTTTATTTTGCAGGTCTGGAAATGTTGCATTATTTTCACATTCAATGGGGCAGATGTGTGATGGGACAATTACCAATCTTGTTTTCCCCATTTGAGTGGTAACGTCCAGTAAATTCAAACCCAGTGCATGTATTCTTAAAAACACAAATAAATCGTGATGTGAGGCAGAGGTAATCGGAATACCTTAAAACTAACCCCGAATTTCAAGTTACAGTGTTTACAAATACTGCTGAGAATAGGTTTAAAATAATATTAAAAGACGTGTTTGACTTTGTTTAAACTTATTAAACATATCAATCATTCGTTCAATCTGATCTTATATAGAAGTGCACTTTTCAGGAGTTCCAGCTATTTCAATAAATAGCACGTTCACACATGTGGAGACCTCACAAGCTTCCCCTTCGGATACACTGAAGCATAGTTTTTACATGCGACGAGGGGACCTGTATGTTATTTCAAAGCTTTACAGCTTCACCTGTGAAAGTCTCTCAAACTGGTCCAATTAAAAAGTTACTGAAACCTGTGACAATGCTATGAATAATTGAACATATTTCGCTGCACAGAAGGAATGTATTCCTGTCACCGCTTGCATTTACATACTGCTAATTTAAAGTAGCACTGCGAAGCCAGGGTGCACTGGGTAAACTGTTCTAAAAAGAAAGGATGCACGTGATGCTGATTTTTAATTTCAATTATTGTCAACCAAAGGCTGTGTGACTATACAGGAAGTTCTTATTGCAGTTAAATTTAGTCGTCACTAAGCCAAAGAAATTATATGTTGGCATGGTCAGATAAACTGAAAAACAAAAGACCTTGCTTAGAGCCACTCACCTCTGTAGTCAAATGAAATCACGTGATAACCCATCGAACTCAGGACCTACAATGCAAAGGGACAGATTTGTCACACAACAAACGGGCTGATATGACCAGAAATAAATTTCGTCACACCAATATTTTCATATTTCTGTTAATCTTTTATCATCATCAGCAGCAGCAGTCACTTTGGGTATATGGCATGAGATTAACTAGTTCACCACCTAAATATTTATCTTGCACCTCTGCTATGTTTAACCCCATGACCATACTGTTTCACAGTCCTCCAAACTTCAGGGCACATTAGCATCCCATCATGTTTTGCTGACAACTCATTGTAATACAGTAAACGGCTTGCCTTGTATTGTATAGCTATAGAAGCTATGTTTAAGTAACTTGGACAATTCAAATAAAAAGGATTGCTACATAAAACACATTGCTTACAAATCTAATAACACATATTTCCCGCTTTTGCTACCGGAAGACCATGCAACACATTTGTGTAATTCACTCCAACCCTGCTGGAGGAGAAAGGGTTCATCAATTAAAAGAAGCTTTACTTCCAGGGGTGGTTCCCAAACGGTTACACTGCCTCCCCCGTCCCCCCACACAAGCACTTTGGGACCCCTCTTCTGTAGTCCATGCACAAAACAAGATGAAGTTGGAAATGTCATTTAAATATACAATAAATGTTTACTTGGTGGAATATATGAATTGGGTTATTGATGAAGTGACAAGGCCTTCATTCTCTTGCTCACCACCTCTCTGAGCCCCTATTTCTCTATTGTTGACACCCTCAGGGGTTTCTTCAGTACAGTGTGCTAGCACGGATTCAGCACTACCACATGGAAAGCCCCATTGACTTGGAGGACTTTTTCGTGTTATAGTGCTAACTTGGCACTATTGCACAGCATTTTCTTTGCCAATGCCTGGATTTCCCAGTGCGCATGTCTCTCCTATTACTCCCCCCTTCAAGTCCCCAAGAGCCTTCGCTGGGGACCAGTGTTATAAAAAGGAAATGTCTGGCTTTCTATGCAGTATATGAAACACTACACACACAAGCAGTACATTTCCATCTTCTCTGTGTTCTGCAATGTATATGTTCCCCTATGATCATGAAGCTCCTGGTTAAAAAAAATAAAATAAAATTAAATATAAATATATCATTTTTTGTTAAATTTTCGTACCTTATAAAGTTGCACTCGATGATCACCTCCTCTGTAGGAAACACATTTAAGAAAAAAAAATTAAAACAGAGAACATTAGTACAAAGCGCGCGCGTATATATAATTATTATATTATAATAATTATTAAACATATTTTTGGAGATTCAAGCTAAGTGGCCTGTAATCTCAAAAACATTCACTAGATACACATCGTTAAAAGACAACATAATTTCACGAACACTGTTTTTTAACCCATTTACATCAGAATGGCAGTTTATCTATGCTCATAAAAACTTCCCTGGATTTATATTATCGTTTATTTGTGAGGCGCCAACATATTCCGTAGCGTGGTACAATGGGGCTGTACAGCGTTATGAATATTACAAAAACAAACCGTTACATACAGGTGAGAGCACACATGTACAAACAGGTGAGAATTTACAATCTAGAGGGAGTGAGGGACAATGTTGCTGCAACAAGGTAAAACTAAAGGATAAAGTGTGGCTCAGGTTAGAATGTGGCCCATCTGACCACTGAAACCAATAAGGTTTTAGGGTTGGGGGGGGCGGGCGGGGGAAGGATATTACATAGGGTGGATATTGATCCAGACCTACATCTGGTCCCAATGGGCTTGGAGGGGGAGGTGCGTAGGATGTTCGAGGTATGGCTGCCTTGAAATGGTGAGTTTTCAGGTAGTTTTTAAATATCTGAAGGCTGGGGGAAGAGTCTGATAGTTTGTGGTTAGGAATTCCAGAGAGAGCGGGCAGCACAGAAGAAGTCTTGCAGGTGGGAGTGGGAGGAGGTAATAAGGTGGGAGGAAAAGGGGATGTCGAGAACGTAGGGGGCATGTAGGTATGTATTTGTGGATGAGGGCTGGGATGTAACAAAGGTTATACATTTGATTCTAGAGGCTACTGTATGGGAAGCCAGTGTAGGGATATGCATAGCGGAGCAGTAGAAGTGGAGCGGTGAATGAAGTAAAAGAGTCTAGCAGCAGCATTTTGGATGTATTGGACTTAAGACAGGCAGACAAGGGGAATGCCAGCTAAAAGAAGGTTCGCACTAATCGAGGCGCGACATGATGAGTGAGCGGATTAGGATTTTAGTTGCATCATGAATGAGAAAAGGGTGTATCATGGCGATAATTTGTAAGTGGAGACGGCAGGACTTTATGAGGGACTGAATATGAGGAATGAAGGAGAGATCAGAGTCAAAGATGACCCCTGGACAGCAGGCTAGAGGTGTTGAGGAGATTCTGGTGTTATTGACAGTGAGGGAGAGTTTGGTGTAGCGGTGGCAGTGTAAGGGGGAAAGAATATTCATTCTGTTTTGAAATGAATTCTGACAACTACAAAAAAAAAAAAAAATTACTATCAGTGTGTTCTGCTCTAAGAAGATGACTGATGGGAAAGGCATGTTCAAGACAGGAGAGGTCATACTGTACCACATTCACAGTAAGAGCGTCCCTCATGCCCGCTCAGGAGCACTGCAAATAGCCGACTATTATGTAATGTCACATAACAAGTAGAGATATGGTCTTGTTTTATATATATATATATATATATATATATATATATATATATATATATATATATATATATATATATATAATATATATATACATACATTTTAAGTTATGGTGGGTGAAAAAGGCGACAGGAAACCTCCACCGTTAGCATATAGCCAATAAAGAATATCACTTGTGAGCACATTCACATGTCTTAGACAGGTGTGCAACCCTGCCTTTCAACCATTATCACCTCGCATACAGTGCTCCCACTGCAGCAAGGGATTCTGGGAAATGACATGCAAATGAGCACACAATGTGTCACCTTTTGCCTGGAATATCCATATACATGGAGCCCATTTAAGCTGATGTATCACCGTTCACACAGCTTTTGAACACAGCATGCAGCATGCGGTAGTTAAAAATCACCACAATTATTAAGGTTATGGTGGGTAAAAAAAGTGACAAAAACCCTCCACAGTAAAGCATAAAGCAACTGTAAATATCTAGTCTGGTCTCAAACCAGCTTAGCCATTACAACCAACCTCACACTGATGATACCCATCAAGGTTGAAACATGTCTGTGAGTGGGTTTAATGGCTTTGCATCTCATCCCAGCCTCTGTCTAAAAGCTGTGTTTAAAACAGCATGCATTGGCTTGAGGATTTGCTTGTGTAATACGAGCTTGAGACAAAAGGTGGCACTGAGTGCTCATTTGCATGGCATTTCCCAGAATCCCTTGCTGCAGTGGAAGCGCTGTATGCTGGGCGATAATGGGGAAAGACAGGGTTGCAGATCTGTCTAAGACATGCAAATGAGCATACAGTAATATTTACAGTTGCTTTATGCTTTACTGTGGAGGGTTTTTGTCACTTTTTTTACCCACCATAACCTTAATAATTGTGGTGATTATATATATATATATATATATATATATATATATATTGAAACAAAGCAAAAGGAAAAAGCTGCGCCTCTGAACCAATTGGGTATAATCAAAACTATTAATCTGAAATTTGTATAAAAAACGGGGGGGGGGGGGAGGGGGTTGTTTTATAGTATGAAGTGAATATAGGTTTAAATTAAGAATGAACTCCTATCAATAGTACATACTTAGCTAACAAACACTCATAAAACACCTGGAATGTAAACAAGACTAAACACTTAACTTAAACAATTATGTAGATATAAAATATATATAAAAATGCATATTATAAAAAGAAAAAACAAATAACTAAAGAAAAAGGATAAACCAGTCCTCAATTGGAAGTCCAAAATGAAATGGATACTTGTGCAGGGGAACTTCGGCTGCTCTCAAAAATGGACAAACCACGTCCACAGGAAATCTAAAAGAAAAAGAGAGGAGAGAGCGCACGCCCCATAGCGTAAAAAGGTAATTTAATGAGGGAAGGGGGGGTAAGGGGGGTAGTTAAAATGCACTCACAAGGGTACATATATTAAAAGCATTGTGTGATTATAATCACCACCATCCGGTTCTTGCTCTGTGTCTTTAATGCAATCCGGTCTCGGAACAGGATGGGTCCGCGTCCCAGCTGGTAGAGAAGGCCAACGGGTATCAACGTCCTTAGAGAGTTCAGGAAAGTGTGGCTCTGTGTTCCTCAAGCCTCCGTAGCATCGGCGCAGATCTCGGTCTGTTCTCTGCGCTGTATGATGACGTAATGTCGTAGCGTCTGACGTAATGACGCTCCCTTACGCGTTTCGTCACTCGGCGGGTGACTTTCTCAAAGGGCGGTACTGTGAGAGGGTCTGTCCGCTATTTAAATACACGAACCAATGCCGCTTGATCAACAGAACGCCCCTCATCAGCTGTTGATGCTTACAACTCAATACAATTGTCCACAATACTAATACACTCTAAAAGTGCCTAATAAAAACTATTTGCCTCATTGAAGGAGATTGGTTATACATATGTGTGACTAAATACTAAACATTGCCGGACCCAAGGGACTCATATATCCTATCATTTCAGATATAAACTCATACAGGGACATCCCTAAATAGTATACCAAACCAAGAAATAAATATATATATAAAAAATAATATCCTAGCATGACTAGAGATAAATAGACCCTAATAGACCCTTAATGAATTATTTAAGTAACAATACTATTCCCATATAAGGGACAAATACATAACAGGCAGAAACAAATTTACATCAGAATTCAAGGAGTATGCTAATGAATAATTAAAAACCACAAATTAATAATAAAGATTTAACTTAAAACATATATTATTATAAATTTTTATAATATCGCAAATATTTTTATATCATTATAAAAAATCAGACTGTTAATGGACAGGTGATCCCACAAGGATATATAATCCCACTAGATAAATCAAACCATTGGATTAGTTTAATAATCACGTTCACTAATATATAAAAATATAAATAATTATAGAATAGTTGTTAAATAATTATGTATATTATGTCCACTTGGGATACACTTTTAAACACAAAGAATGTGTAGTCATTCACATAGATCTGTTATAGATTACATTATATATAATATAGTTATCTTAACACACCTTTTCATTTGTAGTATTAATTATAATAATTTTTATAAATATAGTTTAATAATATCCAATTATGATTTCATCAATCGTTATTGAGATAATGATTTTGAGCTGTCTATCTCTCCCCCCCTCCAGGTACCACCCTTTGACGTGGCATAAGGAATCTGTTTTCACGTTTTCAATATATTAAACTAATCCAATGGTTTGATTTATCTAGTGGGATTATATATCCTTTTGGGATCACCTGTCCATTAACAGTCTGATTTTTTATAATGATATAAAAATATTTGCGATATTATAAAAATTTATAATAATATATGTTTTAAGTTAAATCTTTATTATTAATTTGTGGTTTTTAATTATTCATTAGCATACTCCTTGAATTCTGATGTAAATTTGTTTCTGCCTGTTATGTATTTGTCCCTTATATGGGAATAGTATTGTTACTTAAATAATTCATTAAGGGTCTATTAGGGTCTATTTATCTCTAGTCATGCTAGGATATTATTTTTTATATATATATTTATTTCTTGGTTTGGTATACTATTTAGGGATGTCCCTGTATGAGTTTAGATCTGATATGATAGGATATATGAGTCCCTTGGGTCCGGCAATGTTTAGTATTTAGTCACACATATGTATAACCAATCTCCTTCAATGAGGCAAATAGTTCTTATTAGGCACTTTTAGAGTGTATTAGTATTGTGGACAATTGTATTGAGTTGTAAGCATCAACAGCTGATGAGGGGCGTTCTGTTGATCAAGCGGCATTGGTTCGTGTATTTAAATAGCGGACAGACCCTCTCACAGTACCGCCCTTTGAGAAAGTCACCCGCCGAGTGACGAAACGCGTAAGGGAGCGTCATTACGTCAGACGCTACGACATTACGTCATCATACAGCGCAGAGAACAGACCGAGATCTGCGCCGATGCTACGGAGGCTTGAGGAACACAGAGCCACACTTTCCTGAACTCTCTAAGGACGTTGATACCCGTTGGCCTTCTCTACCAGCTGGGATGCGGACCCATCCTGTTCCGAGACCGGATTGCATTAAAGACACAGAGCAAGAACCGGATGGTGGTGATTATAATCACACAATGCTTTTAATATCTGTACCCTTGTGAGTGCATTTTAACCACCCCTCTTACCCCCCCTTCCCTCATTAAATTACCTTTTTACGCTATGGGGCGTGCGCTCTCTCCTCTCTTTTTCTTTTATATATATATATATATATATATATATATATATATATATATATATATATATATATATATATATATATATATATATATATATTTCCCCAACAACCAACCATGCTACAATTTATTACTTCTGAATAATTATTATTTTGATTTAAATGTAATAAATAAAATATGTATTTTCATTTTCATAATTCATGGTCAAAGAGAAGGCCGAAATAAATAAAACGCATGATATTGTGTGGGTAACACTTAAAAAAAAAAAAAAAAAGCAAAGCAAAGCACAGGAATAAATGGAATTCGATTAATAAAAGACTGACCTAGTCCCTGCATTTCCATGTAAATAAAGAATGACTGGATAGTTTGTGGACATAACTTCTTCATACCACGTTGGTTCCTTTCCCTGAGCATCTTTCCATAAAACCGCAGGAAGGGTGTGCCTGAAATGACCAAATCATGTTACAGACATTTCAATAAGGCTTCACTGCTCTGTACCATTTTATTTTTTGCAAAGGCTTAAGACACTTTTTCTGGGCCTCTCCTGAAGGGCTCTTGCCCTGAAATTTAAAAATGTTTATTCTTCTGTTAATGTGGTTGAACAAATTTTGAAGCATTGACAGTTCTTCTGTTTTGACACTAAAGGACCCAAGAAGTCTCACCGAAGAGCTCCCCTTCTCCCTCCAAACACGTATTCAGGGCCTGGCCCCAAAACTAGGTTCCTCTTACATGCTTCCCAAAATACACAATATACACAATATAGAGTGGAACCCAGGATGGCCAATTATATCTGGTATTGGCACACTTATTGAAAACATTTCTGGCTAGGTAGAAAACATCATGAAGCCCTCGGTAAAAAATTTTTTAAATACAGCCAGCTACCTACAAGACGCCACAGACCTGTTGAACAAGCTAGCTGCTATTGGTCCTTTAACACAGGGGTGTGCGCAGTTATAGAAGTCCCGCGCTCTCCCCTCAGGAAGTTTAATTAAATGCCGGGGGACCGCGCAAACCTCTATAACACACATCCCTTCCCGCGACGCCATGGTAACCTGGCGTCAAATGTATGTAACACTAGGCCAATGACATCAAGGGAAATTTCAGAAATCATGCAGACTTTTGATACATTAAATAGAAGCCTCAACTGGGGAAGATAGTTCATGTGTTATTATGCTATATAAATGTATTGCATCTTCACTTTAATGCAAATGTGCTATGTATGCTCTTCCTGCTCTTATAGCCCAGATGCCTCACATCTTCACTCTAAGTCCTTATCCATCTACATTCTTCTTTTTGCATTGCTGTACCATTTCCCCGGATATCTCCCATGTCCATTCTAATGCCTGAACAATTTACATTGATGTGTTTGGCACTGCTGTCACTTGTTTTACCACACTTATTTACATCCCTATATACCCTCTTACAAGGATTTGAGCATTGTATAAATAAGAAGAAATTTCAGTTTATTTGACCTTAGTAATAATAATAACATTTCATATAGCGCTTTTCTCCCAATGGGACTCAAAGTGCGTCACAATTGCAATGCATGGTATATTTTTGGCACAGGGAGATAGGGAGGGACACAAGCCGCTGACACCAGGATTTGAACCAGGTTCCCCTGCCTCAAACTCGGTGTCATTGTTTTCAGAGTCAGTGCCTTTACTCCCTCTTAGAAGTAATCCTAAATACTCCCGGACCTGAATATTTGTTAAAAACAGTGATCATAACATGATCTCATTTGAAATAAATGATCAAAAACCATTTTATGGATTCAACAAAGACTTTACGTGTTAGCAAGACAGGTTTTAATAAACTGAGGAATAATCTACAATAATGGATAAAGGAATAATAAAGGAATAATAAAGAAATAATCGTAATTGGGAAGATAAATGGTCAGTCTTTAAAAACATTGTTAGAAAAGCACCTTCATCAGTGTATACCCTTGGGTAATAAATATAAATGAAACAAGTCTAAAACAAATGTGGTTAAAGAAACAGTTACGGGAAGAAATGGAAAGGAAGAGGCAAGCGTTTAGATTCTTAAAGTCAGAAGGAAAAGAATGATAAAGAATGTAAACAAAAGCAATAACTGAAAATGAAAAAAAGGATTGCAATAGAAAGGAAGATCAACCCTAAAAAGTTATTTACGTATTCTTTACATACCTCAATAACAAAAATATTAGAAAAGAAAATATAGGACCCTTTCAGTGCGAGATGGGCAGGCAAATTATTGGAGATAAAGAAAAAGCAGAGGTATTAAATAAATTCTTCGCCTCTGTATTTACCAGGAGGGAATCAATTGCAATAGTAGTGCTGCAGGAGGAAACCACAATCTCTAGATTAACAAACAATTGGTTAATTGAGGAAGAAGTGCATAGGCGGCTTGATAAAATTAAAGTAAATAAGGCACCTGGTCTCGATGGAATACATCCAAGAGTTCTTAATGAGCCAAGTTCAGTAGCACAAGATTGGCATAAAGCAGACAAGGTGCCTATATTTAAAAAGGGAGCTTGATCACAACCGGGGAATTACAGACCTGTAAGCCCAACATCAATAGTGAGGAAGCTACTGTACTTGAAGTTTTAGTATGGGAAAATATTCAGGAATACCTAATGGATAACAAAATTATTAGTAGTACTCAGCATGGATTTATGAAGGATAAGTCATGTCAAACTAACCGTATTAGTTTATTTGAGAAGGGAAGTAAGAATTTAGACCAGGGTAATGCAGTTGAAGTCTACGTAGATTTTGCAAAGGCTTCTGATATGGTGCCGCACAAGAGGTTAGTGTACAAACTACAGGAAATTGGACTGGGTACAAATATTTGCACCTGGATTGAAAACTGGTTGAAGTATAGACAACAAAGAGTTGTCATAGATGGAAGATTTTCAGGTTGGGTTAAAAGTGTAAGCCGAGTACCTCAAGGATCGGTACTGGGGACCCTGCTTTTCAACTTGTTTATTAAGGATATTGAGGTTGGCGTAGAGAGCAACATCTCCATCTTTGCTGATGACACTAAATTATGTAAGGTAGTAAAATCAGAGCAAGAAGGACTTGGATAAACTATAAACTTGTCCAGAAAATGGCAGATTAGATTTAATACAGATACATGTAAGGTTATGTATTTGGGGAGCAAAAGCAAGCAGGCTACATACAAACCAAATGGGGCAGTATTGGGTCAATCCTTGATGGAGAATGATTTAGGAGTGCTTGTAGAAAACAGGGCTAGCAATAGTGCTCAATGTCAGGCAGTAGCTGAAATGGCAATAAGGATATTATCTTGCATAAAATGGGGTATGGATAGAAGGGAACAGCATAATGTTGACAATGTATAAATCCTTATTAAGACCACACCTTGAATATGAAGTTCGGTTTTGGGCCTTCTTCATAAAAAAAATACATTATAGAACTAAAAAATGTGCAGAGAAGTGCCACCATATTAATAAAGGAGATGGAAGGTCTGATTTCTGTTCATTCAAAGAATTGTACAAACAACACGGGATCATCCTTTGAGATTGGAGGAAAGGAGATTTCACCAGCAGAAAAGAAAAGGGTTCTTAACAGCAAGGGTAGTTACAATTTTTTATTTATTACCCATGCAGACTGATAGCAGATACAATAGATATCTTTGAAAGGGATAGACATATTTTTAGAAAGGAAGCATAAACCATAACCAGATTTATGTTGGCTATTAATTAGCAAAAGAAAGTCTTGCCAAGAGATACACAATCATATATTTTCTTTTTTTTATTGCTTATTGTTGGTAGTCGACAGTTTTATTTGCAATGGAGTTTTTTGTTTATTTTTTTCCCATTGGTGTTGCCAGAGGTTGTTATTGCAATAAAGTATTAAAGACTTTCGCAATATCGCTTAATGAGTTCCCAGGCAAACACATCACATAAAATATCAAGATATTTAAAGGAACAATGCTGCCAATCCTACTTTTGATAATAAATTTAATTAACATAGAATTTGACAGCAGATAAGAACCACCTGGTCCATCTTGTCTGTCCATTTCCCTAGCTGCTGTAAAACCCTCAGACCCCATTTGATTCTTGTCTCTCTCTTATATTTTGGATAGCCTTGTGTATTTGCCTGTACCACCTTTGCTGGGACTCTATTCAAGGATCCAACCACCCCTTCCGCGAAAGACTTGCTCACGTTTACCTGGAGACTTCCACCCTCCAGCTTCAGAGCAGGACCTCTTGTTCCATCCCGTCTTGCTGTCCTTTGTTGAAACCATTTATGTATTAAAAAGCTTCCATCATATCCCTCCTCTCTTGTCTCTCCTCCAAACTGTACATATTCAGGTCCGTTAGTCTTGCCCGATTAGTCTTATGCTGTAGATCATGCATCATTTTAGTAGCCCTTTTTTGCAGAATCTACAATTGATTTATGTCCTGTTGAAGATCTGGTCTCCAGAACTGAACACAGTACTCTAGGTGAGGTCTCAGCAATGACCTATAAACTCGCTCTTTCTGCAGCGAACACCTCTCTGTATACAACCTAGCGTCTTGCTGGCTTTCCATGTTGGTCTGGTACATTGCTCACCTACTTTTAAGTCAGCTGAAATGACAACTCCCAGCTCCTTTTCTTCTAGTAGTTAACATTATAGTGTCATTAATAGTGCATCAGCCTTACGAGGTTTGTGACAAGTGCACTCATTTGCTCTTTTTGGTATTACATTGTAGTTGCCACACTTTTGACCATTGCTCCAATCTACCTAAATAATTAATCATATTGTTCATTTCTCTCCCCCCCCCCCCCCCCACACACCCGAGTGCTAACGGTGTTGCAGATCTGTGTGTCATAGGCAAAACACTCCATTAAATACCAACGACCTTGGATAACCAAACAAACTTACCAGACACCAATGGTTACATCCTCCTCTGGCTGCAAATATAAATTACAGGTGTGATTTAAGCCTTGTTCCTGAGGCTTCTTCAAGTCAATAAAATATGGCACCCTCACTGAAAAACAAAAAAACACCACAA
Organism: Ascaphus truei; assembly: GCF_040206685.1. NCBI lineage: Eukaryota > Metazoa > Chordata > Amphibia > Anura > Ascaphidae > Ascaphus > Ascaphus truei. The sequence continues at coordinate 104,500,448 of NC_134486.1, forward strand.
AATGTATAAATGCACACTGGAATATTGCATCCCTACTTCTATTGAGATCTAGGGGACCTGGGTATAATAACTGGTCTCCTAGAATGAACATATTTAAAACAGGAATGCAGCATGACAGCGGCCATCAATCTGCATGTACTGCATAGCATGTTACATTAAGATTTATCAGCTGCAGTGTCGTTTAGAAATATTTTTTCGCAGCGAATACAAAACAGTACTACTATTAGTGATCCTGCAGAAGGGGCATTCAGTTTGTTTTACCTTCAGGTTGATGGTTTTATGAACTTGCGTGATACCTGATCCTCATCACAATGAAATAAAAACAGTGGCTGCACTACTGGACCAGCCTATTCATTACGCTTTATATCCATCTTTTGAGATCTTCTAGAATTTGGACCTCTGAGGTGATTTTGACCCAATTAGGTCTAAAGACACATTATTTAGAATCCCATCATTCACATTCCCCCAATATTTCTTCCATTTAATTAATTAATTACAAATGACCACGGTGTCAGGGAGACTCAGTGATCGCCATTTCCTCTCCGAGTTCCCTGCTCGTCTCATCCTCACTGTTTATTGGCTCCCAAGTGAGGGTAGTGACATCACATTGGAATTTTGCCTTCATCTGATTCTATGTCACTTTATCCCAGACAGCAAGGATTCTCATAGGGAATTCCTCCCTATTAGAAAGGTCCCACAAACGTTTAAGATGGGCTAGCAGGAATGTGGAAGGGTACCCTTGAAGCAGAAATATTACATCCCACTCCCCCATTTTTTTCTTCTTTTTATATGTAAAGCATGTGACAATGCATAATTCTACATTCTTAACCTCTAAAAATTCTGATTGTGTGACTAATGAAATGGCCGCCATCTAACTTTGTGCTGCAGTCAGTGAAGTTCTGCAGTTGATATATAGCATTATATTACGAAGTGTAAAACATTACAGCTTCCAGAGTAATAGACAGTCTGCTGTTTGGCAACAAAGCATCACAAACAGATCTGTTGCTGTGTTCCAAAGTGCAGAGATCAAAAAGGTGTGTGTGTGTCAGAGCAGTGTCCAGGGAGGCTGCGAGGGAGCCCCCCCCCCCCCTCCCCTCGCCCCTCGGTATCCACATAAACACATACAAATAACGACAGACTCCATCTGGAGGTATAAAAGGCCGTGGCTTTGTTTATTAAATAATTGAGTAACTGCCAGTTCCTGCCAGAGTGCTCACTTAATAGGTGATGGGTCACATGGTCCTTGAACCGCTGACCTCGTAAATCCCGTAGCCGGCCCCACGTGACCAGGCCGTTGTAGCAAGTGGGCGCCCTGAAGTCACGTCCAGGTAACCCCGCCCACTCGTCACTCTCCTAGGGCTTTATCAGCCCCGAGCTCCGTCTGGCAAGGACAAGCACTTAACCCCCCACTGCCCCCACCGACTGGCCTATTTAACCCCTCTTAAACTAGGCCCGTACCGCCAGACCCATGAGGATCGTCTCCACAACTCCTCCTGGAACTTATAAAATAAAACTGACCCACTATCCGAGAAATGCCCGCGTCAGACCTAAACAAACCGACAGACCTGGAATCGGAGTCTGGTAGGCTGATCGCCCAGACCCCATACATTTGCCCTGTATCACTTCACCGTCTCAATCATAACATGGTATTTAAAGGGTGACGAACATAAGTGGAGTGCCCTCTATCCCATCACCCCCACCCGGATTAAAAAGGCTCACGATCAATTAGCATAAATATGCGGAAAGTAGTGTCTCTCCGCGTCCCCCTTTCCTCCCCCTTTTTTGGATGATCTTGCAGACTCTTCCCTATAGACTCGGAGCAACGGTAGACGCACCATGTATTCCCCCCCACCCAACTCTTTTCTGTTACATCTTTTGGCAAATGCATGCGGACACCCTCGTGCTTCCGACTGTAACTGTCACTGTTGTGCCTGGGCCGAGTGCTGTAAGCAATCCCTATTTCCCCATGCAGCCGCCGCCATGTCTGCCGTACTCTCCTTCCTACCCCAGCAGCATGTACCTTGCTGTACCGCGCAGTCTCCCTCATACCCCAGCAGTATGTACTGTGTCGCCTTCCTAATCCAGCAACGTGTACTATGTAGTGTCAGCAGGGAGCAGAATGAGCGCGCTTGCTCCCGGCTGTGCTTTAAATCCCCCTCCGGCTCCTCCCACCCCCCTGGCCGCGCCATCCCCGGCTCGTGCCTGCGGGATGGAGAGCGGCCAGGGACCCCTAGCAGTGAGGAGAAGCCTTGCCCCCTGGTCATGGCGGACCCTCGCCTAGGCTGCTAGAGGGGCAGCTGTTTCAAAAGAGGAAGTGGATATGACTGTAAATAGTTCTGTAGCAACCAAAGGATGATCACTACATTAAAAACAAAATTTAAATGGCATTAGGAGCTAAAAAACAAAAAATTCAGACAGTATTATCTAATACAGCAGAACGGATTTATTTTAAAAATAAAATAAAAAAACCAGGATTTTTTATATTTTGCTTCTTTAAAAATATAAAAAGGAAAGGGGGGGGGGAACACCCACTTGTGATGCTAACCAGGAGCAGACAATTGCCTTATTCATAATATGTAAACATCTTCACTGCATGAGACAGTTCATGAGACCAAAAAATTTTGCACCTAGTTTTTTGCAGTTTGCGGTTTCATATCTATCTTCAGCAGCAGCAGATGCACCGCCGTTTTTCCTGCAATTTCTTTAAAAATATAATTTGGCTTATATTTTCAAAGCGTAAGGGGGCATTGCAATAATGTACAGGCATACCCCGGTTTAAGGACACTCACTTTAAGTACACTCGCGAGTAAGGAAATATTGCACAATACGCAAAGGGCAGCTCGCGCATGCGCCTGTCAGCACGTCCTGAACAGCAATACCGGCTCCCTACCTGCACCGAAGCTGTGCGCAAGCGGGGAGACTATAGAGCCTGTTACACATGCGTTATTTACATCAGTTATGCATAGGGTGACCATTCGTACCGGTTTTACCGGGACAGTCTCGGTTTTTTGTGTCCTGTCCCGGTTTTAAGTCGTCCCGGTTTTTGTCCCTGGTCCCGGTATTGCGGGGCAGCGGCGGTGAGGAGAATGCGGCACGGTAAGTATTTTATGCTGCCGGGGGGACTGAATGAAGGAGCATGCCGGGGCGGGACTTAGAATGCCGCCGGGCAGCAGGGGATTGGATGGAGGATGCGGGGGCGGGGCTTTGAATACCGGGCCGCAGGGGATTGGCTTAAGGTAAGAGGATCCCCCCCCCCCCCCCGGCACTCCAGCCCCTTCGGCCCTTCCCCGGCTCTCCCTACCCAAAACTCCTCCCCCCAGCACTCCGGCCCTCGGTCACCAGTTCTCCCTTCGGTCCCGGCACCCCCCCTGGTCCCCGGTACTCCGGCCCTCCCCCTCGGTCCTCCTTCCGGTCCCGGCACTCCGGCCCTCCCCCACCCGGTCCCCGGCCCTCCCCCCCGGTCCCCGGCCCTCCCCCCCGGTCCCCGGCTCTCCCCCCCCCCCGGTCCCCGGCTCTCCGGCCCTCCCCCCCCCGGTCCCCGGCACTCCCCCCGGTCCCTGGCTGTCCCTCCCTCCGGACCGGCACCCCAGTCGCTCGCTAGCAGTGCGGCACCTCCAGTGCCTACTGTTAGTGAGCGCGTGCCAGAGCTTGCCGCCTCCTACCTCAACCCGCCTCCGCAGCCACCTCCGCCGAACCCCAGCCACCTGAGGTAGGCATATGGGGGAGATGCAGGGGGGGAGAGACATGGGAGACACATGGGAGATGGGGGGGGGGGGAAGACACATGGGAGATACGGGGGGGGGGAAAGACACATGGGAGATAGGTGGGGGGAGATACACAAGGGAGATGCAGGGGGGGGGAGAAACATGGGAGATGCAGGGGGGGGGGAGAAACATGGGAGATGCAGGGGGGACACACATGGGAGATGCAGGGGGGGGGCACATGGGAGATGCAGGGGGGGCCACATGGGAGATGCAGGGGAGGGGGACACATGGGAGATGCAGGGGGGGCACATGACATGGGAGATGCAGGGGAGGGGGACACATGGGAGATGCAGGGGAGGGGGACACATGGGAGATGCAGGGGAGGGGGGCACATGGGAGATGCAGGGGAGGGGGGCACATGGGAGATGCAGGGGAGGGGGACACATGGGAGATGCAGGGGAGGGGGGCACATGGGAGATGCAGGGGAGGGGGGCACATGGGAGATGCAGGGGAGGGGGGCACATGGGAGATGCAGGGGAGGGGGGCACATGGGAGATGCAGGGGAGGGGGACACATGGGAGATGCAGGGGAGGGGGACACATGGGAGATGCAGGGGAGGGGGACACATGGGAGATGCAGGGGAGGGGGACACATGGGAGATGCAGGGGAGGGGGACACATGGGAGATGCAGGGGAGGGGGACACATGGGAGATGCAGGGGAGGGGGACACATGGGAGATGCAGGGGAGGGGGACACATGGGAGATGCAGGGGAGGGGGACACATGGGAGATGCAGGGGAGGGGGACACATGGGAGATGCAGGGGAGGGGGACACATGGGAGATGCAGGGGAGGGGGACACATGGGAGATGCAGGGGAGGGGGACACATGGGAGATGCAGGGGAGGGGGACACATGGGAGATGCAGGGGAGGGGGACACATGGGAGATGCAGGGGAGGGGGGCACATGGGAGATGCAGGGGAGGGGGACACATGGGAGATGCAGGGGAGGGGGACACATGGGAGATTCAGGGGAGGGGGACACATGGGAGATGCAGGGGAGGGGGACACATGGGAGATGCAGGGGAGGGGGACACATGGGAGATGCAGGGAGGGGAGAGAGAGATGGGAGATGCAGGGGGGGAGAGAGATGGGAGATGCAGGGGGGGGACACATGGGAGATGCAGGGGGGGGGAGAGAGAGATGGGATATGCAGGGGGGGAGAGAGAGATGGGAGATGCTGGGCGGGCGGGAGAGAGAGATGGGAGATGCTGGGCGGGAGAGAGAGAGATGTGAGATGCGGGGGTGGGTATATGGGGATGATGATGATGATTTTACCTGTGCGGCCCAATTTTTTTTAAATATGTATGGGGGGTGGGGGTCTTTAAAAATGTATTGGGGCGGCAAGGGTCTTTTTAATATGTATTGGTGGGGCGGGTATTTTTATTATGTATTGCGGGGTGGGGTTTTTGGTATGTATTTTGTGGGGGGATTGTGTGAGCAGAGTGTGGTAATTGATGTAAGGTAGGGGCAAGTGAGAGGGGGAGTAAGACACAGGGGAGATAAATACATGCGAGGCGGGAGGGGGGAGAGGGAGTGAGACGGAGGGGAGAGATAAATACATGCGAGGCGGGAGGGAGGGAGAGTGAGTGAGATGGAGGGGAGAGATAAATACATGCGAGGCGGGAGGAGAGTGAGTGAGACGGAGGGGAGATAAATACATGCGAGGCGGGAGGGGAGGAGAGCGAGTTAGACGGAGGAGAGATAAATACATGCGAGGCGGGAGGGGGTAGAGTGAGTGAGACGGAGGGGAGAGATAAATACATGCGAGGCGGGAGGGGGGAGAGCGATTGAGACACAGGGGAGATAAATACATGCGAGGCGGGAGGGGAGGAGAGCGAGTGAGACGAGGGGAGATAAATACATGCGAGGCGGGAGGGGAGGAGAGCGAGTGAGACGGAGGGGAGATAAATACATGCGAGGCGGGAGGGGAGGAGAGCGAGTGAGACACAGGGGAGATAAATACATGCGAGGCGGGAGGGGAGGAGAGTGAGTGAGATGGAGGGGAGATAAATACATGCGAGGCGGGAGGGGGGGAGAGCGAGTGAGACGGAGGGGAGATAAATACATGCGAGGCGGGAGGGGAGGAGAGCGAGTGAGACACAGGGGAGATAAATACATGCGAGGCGGGAGGGGAGGAGAGCGAGTGAGACACAGGGGAGATAAATACATGCGAGGCGGGAGGGGGGAGAGTGAGTGAGACACAGGGGAGATAAATACATGCGACGCGGGAGGGGAGGAGAGCGAGTGAGACACAGGGGAGATAAATACATGCGAGGCGGGAGGGGAGAAGAGCGAGTGAGACACAGGGGAGATAAATACATGCGAGGCGGGAGGGGGGAGAGTGAGTGAGACACAGGGGAGATAAATACATGCGAGGCGGGAGGGGAGGAGAGCGAGTGAGACACAGGGGAGATAAATACATGTGTGGCTCTGTGTGTGTGTGGCTCTGTGTCAGCGTCTTTGTGCGTGTCAGTATCGCTGTGCGTGTCACTGGCTATGTGCGTGTGGGTCAGTGGCTCTGTAGGTGTGGGTCAGTGGCTCTGTGGGTCTGGGTCAGTGGCTGGCGGTGTGTGGGCCACTGGCTCTGGGTGTGTGGGTGTGTGGCTCTGTATGTGAGTGTGTGGGTTAGTGGTTCTGGGTGTGTGTATGGGTCAGTGGCTCTGTGTCTCAGTAGCTCTGTGGGTGTGGGTGTCGGGCTCGGTGTGGGTCAGTAGCTCTGTGTGTGTGTGTCAGTGACTGTGTGTATGTGTCAATGGCTGTGTGTGTGTGTGTGTGTGTGTGTGTGTGTGTGTGTGTGTGTGTGTGTGTGTGTGTGTGTGTCAGGGGCTGTGTGTGTGTGGGTCAGTGGCTCTGTGTGTGTGGGTCAGTGGCTCTGTGTGTGTGTGGGTCAGTGGCTCTGTGTGTGTGTGTGGGTCAGTGGCTCCGTGTGGGTCAGTGGCTCTGTGTGTGTGTGTGGGTCAGTGGCTCTGTGTGGGTCAGTGGCTCTGTGTGTGTGTGGGTCAGTGGCTCTGTCTGTGTGTGGGTCAGTGGCTCTGTGTGTGTGTGTGTGTGTGTCAGTGGCTCTGTGTGTGTGTGTGTGTGTGTGTGTGGGTCAGTGGCTCTGTGTGTGTGGGGGTCAGTGGCTCTGTGTGTGTGTGTGTGTGGGGGGGGGGTCAGTGGCTCTGTGTGTGTGGGGGTTAGTGGCTCTGTGTGTGTGTGTGGGTCAGTGGCTCTGTGTGTGTGGGGGGTCAGTGGCTCTGTGTGTGTGTGTGTGTGTGTGTGTGTGTGGGTGTGTGGGTCAGTGGCTCTGTGTGTGGCTCTGTGCGTCAGTGGCTCTGTGCGTCAGTGGCTCTGTGCGTCAGTGGCTCGGTGTGTAGGTCAGTGGCTCGGTGTGTAGGTCAGTGACTCTGTGGGTCAGTGGATCGGTGTGTAGGTCAGTGGCTCTGTGGGTCAGTGGATCGGTGTGTAGGTCAGTGGCTCTGTGGGTGTGTGGGTCAGTGGCTCTGTTTGGGTGTGTGGGTCAGTGGCTCTGTGTGTGTGGGTGTGTGGGTCAGTGGCTCTGTGTGTGTGGGTCAGTGGCTCTGTGTGTGTGGGTCAGTGGGTGTGTGGGTCAGTGGCTCTGTGTGTGTGGGTGTATGGGTCAGTGGGTGTGTGGGTCAGTGGCTGTGGGTCAGTGGCTCTGTGTGTAGGTCAGTGGCTCTTTGTGTGTGTGGGTCAGTGGCTCTGTGTGTTTGGGTCAGTGGCTCTGTGTGTGTGGGTGTATGGGTCAGTGGGTGTGTGGGTCAGTGGCTGTGGGTCAGTGGCTCTGTGTGTAGGTCAGTGGCTCTTTGTGTGTGTGGGTCAGTGGCTCTGTGTGTTTGGGTCAGTGGCTCTGTGTGTGTGGGCCAGTGGCTCTGTGTGTGTGGGTGTGTGGGTCAGTGGCTCAGTGTGTGTGGGTCAGTGGTTCTGTGTGTGGGTGTGTGGGTCAGTGGCTCTCTGTATGTAGGTCAGTGGCTCTGTGTGTCTGTGTGGGTCAGTGGGTGTGTGGGTCAGTGGCTCTGTGTGGAGATAACATTTTTTTTTTAGATCTATTTATTATATATTTATTTATCTTGCCTTTGGCTGTATCCTCCCCTCCAAATTCCGATAACATGGCTGCGCGACATCACGTAATACACATTGCCATAACAACGAGCCGCTCCGTGACGTCACGCAGCATCAAGTTGACATGACAACGGGACGCATTATGGCGCCGAGGCATCACGTGATGCCACATTGTCATGGCAACATGTCACCGCCTGACGTCAGTGTCTCGTTGTCATGGCAACAGGGTGCGTCATGTGATGTAATTTGTTTTATAAATAATTTTTTAATGTGTCCCGGTTTTTCATTTTGAAAATCTGGTCACCCTAGTTATGCACGTATATGACGATTGCAGTACAGTACATGCATCGATAAGTGGAAAAAAGGTAGTGCTTCACTTTAAGGACTTTTTCGCTTTACATACTCTGGACCCATTGCGTATGTTAATGCGGGGTATGCCTGTATAGCGGCATCATAGAGGTTTACTTCAGCAAGATGTTACTTACAGGCACTACCTTAATTTTCACAGAGCTGACTGTCTAACCAGCACTTTACAATTTTAAGTACATTTAACAGATTTTTCAATTATTTTAAAAAAAATTAGCATCCACCTACAAAATTAAGAGAAAAAAAAATGTCTGATACCAGTCAGTGCCTGTAAGCATAAGGTATTTTTTCATCTTACTAGGTCAATGTCATTTGATAACCGACACCACAATATAATGTGAAAAGGTTGTAGGCATTACATTATACTGTACTTTACGCCTATTGAATATGCAATCCGTTCAGCACTCACAAATCCTTGTTACCAAGAATAGTCAAACGACACAAAGTTCAACGGGTGGTGCTCAGCAGAGCAGAGATTCCTCCTAATCCTACGAAAAGCTCAGTGGAAGCAGATAATCCTCCGGCACACACGCACGCGCGCACGCACACACACACACACACACACACGATATGTTAAACACGATTTGCACTGTGACTTGTACATACACAAGTGTATATCAAATTATGTTTATTAGAGGGTTAACCACTGGGTTTGGTGGGGTGTAAGGAATCCATTACCCAGAATCCCTGGCTGCATTGGGAACAAGCATGCTGTGCGATTATACGGTAAACCAGGTTTGGGAACATGTCATAGACGTGTGCCCATATGTGTTCTTTATCATTACTTTCAAAGCATGCTCCAAGGTCAATGAATCAGAGCCCCATGCCCTGTGTCTATTCTCAAAAAGGTACAAGACCAAAGTCTGGGATTATAATGTGATTACAAACCACGCATCACCAAACCCAGTGGTTAACCCTCTAATAAACACTACAAAATAAACCCAAGCCCCAAATGAAGCAGGGGGAAAAAAAGGAAAATAGATTATACTGAATATATCAGTGATAACATGACATCTGGGTTTGTGAAAGGGTTAACCATCACAAAAATGGCAGATGGGGAGCTTGGAGGGACATTAGTTAGTGACCCATTCAGTGAAGTGCATAAAAATGAGACATCTTGAAAGTAGCCATTTTTTTTTATTTTTCAAGAGATGTCATACATTACAATTTTTACATTAAAAAAAATTATACAGTACATTGACTCTTACATTAAAATATCAGACATACAAACATATATACATGACCCTATATTACAAGGCAAAACTTAATTATAAACATACACATAAATGCATAGCAATATTCGAGTTTGACAGTATACAACTCAGCAGTTTTAGTTTTGCACTCGATAGATATTACATTATCAGTTTGCTTTCACTTTTTGATATTTTCTTAAGTTCTTCAAAATGACCCATTCCGTACCAGAATTTGTATTTAAGCCCTTTTCTATATCTCAATGTGTGTCTCTTATCAAAATGCATTAATGTCAATAGTGCTCTTTGTACGTCTGATATGTTCAGGTACCGTTTTTTTTTTAACCACTCTCTTACAGTAAGATACAATTTTGTCAAATGGAAACAGAAACAGAATCATGTTGTTTCTCACCTATGATTTCGACGTTTCCCAATAATAATCCGTCTGGCTTCATTGCTAGATCAAGTTTGAAAACGTTTCGTACAAAATGTTACCACTTCATTATTACAGGAATGTTTAATTTTCCTACATTCCCAGAAGCCTGCTTTTTCTGAGCCACATTTTGGGATTATATTGCCAGTTCCTCTTTACAGGCATATCTCCTTTGCCAGGGCGAAATATAGACCCCCCCAACACCTTGATATGCGTTTCCTGCATTATCGCTCCACTCAGGACTTTTAAATTGACTTCCCGATGTTTAAAGATCTTCTCAAAACGTGGATATCTCTGGGAAATCTTTCTGCCAACTTTGGTATGTCTTTTCCCAAACTTTGTCTGCATTGACCATTAGCATTGGATTAAATAAAAAGTTTTGCTTTCATTTTATTGAGTTCATCAAATGTACAGCTGAGTCTACAGTATTTCCCCCCCAAAAAAATCTTTTGTTTGTGTATCACCTCATTCATATCGTGTCTAGCTTGGAGACAGGAGAATATGTGAGTTTGGTGAATTAGTTTGACATTTGAGATTTACATTCCTCCATGTTGTTTGGGTAAGTGCAACGTGTCCAAATGAATCCTATGTTTTCTGCCATTCCATGTGAATTTAGTGAACAGGCTATTTTAATACCTTTATAGGATATCATTAAGGGGAGCGTTTGAATAGCTTAGATTAACTTTGGGAATATGATCGATTTTATGATTGTGCAAAGTGCCATAAAAGCAATGTCTAGGCCTCTCCACGATTCCAGGAGTTTCTGTATTTTTACCATGATCGGGAGTAGTTTAATGTATAGATTTCCCGTGGATTTGCAGAGAAGTGCAACCCTAAATATTTCATACTTTTCTTAATCACTGTAAAGGCAAGATTTGGTATATCTTCTGTCACTTGTCTGTTGTAATCATGCAGTTGTAATATTTCGGACTTATCAAAAATGTGTTTTATATCCTGAGAATGTGCTACAATGTTTTATAATTTCACAAATTTCTTCTAAACTTTCCCTTAGATTTACAACAAATAAAAGCACGTCCTCTGCCAAAAGTGGTACTTTATTTTCTTTATTACCTATTTTTATTCCCTGATATTTTTCTGAGTTCTTTAATGTGATTACTTTTTGAAATAATACCGGAGCAATTAGCAATCACGATAAGGGGCAGCCTTGTCTTGTTCCGTTGGCTCACATTTTTCAGAAACAAAGCCCTGATATATAAACCGTGATGTGGATTTTGTATAACGTATCTGAAATCATCTCCTGAAATTTCCTTTCCTTTCTATACCAAAGTGAGACAGCGCTTCACATAAGTGGACCAAGTTCACAAAATCGAACGCTTTTTCTGCGTCTAATCTTCGCATAATTCCTGGAGGGGGCTTTCTTTTTGCCCTTCAAATTTTCCAAAACTGATATTCCTTTTACAATATTTCTTACTGGGTACCTTCCCCAGATACATCCTTTGTGATATATATCCATTACATACGGCTATATAACGTTAAATCTTTCTACTAGTATTTTTGTGAGCAGTTTATATTCTAAATTTAAGAGCTATAGGCCTGTATGAGGCTGGGTTTAATTCACTTTGTCCTGATTTTGTGAGGACCCGAATGAATGCAGAATTGAACTCTTTCAAGATTGACTTGGTTGTAGTAAAAATTTACAACAAAAGCTGAAGGAGGGCAACTTTATCAAACAACATTTTAAAGAATTCACTTGTACTGTATAGCCATCTGGTCCAGGGGCTGTGTTTTGTTTCATAGTTTTTATCCCTTTTAAAAATTTCCTCCAACATTAGATCTTTGTTTAATTTTTTCCACTTGTTCCTTATTTAATTTTGGGAATGTTCACCTTTTTCCAAAAGCTTTTTCTTTTGACTCATTATTTGCCTTTCCCACTGTATACAGATTACTATAACATATCTCCAAAATGTCTTTGCCTTTGTTACAAATATTGCCTATCTTCCTTTTTTTGAGTGTTAATTCAAAATCGCTTTTTGTCTACATATTCTTGCTTTTTGTAGGGGAGATTTATTTTTTAGAATAAATGTTGCCCATATGGGAGCATGATCTGAAAGTACAATGTTGTCTATTTTGGCTTATTTTACTCTATTAATCAATACTAGAGCATTTCATAATCAATCAATAATGAATCCTTGAAAGGGTCTGATGTGATCTGGACATACACATATAATAATCTGTGTTGTCAGGGTGCAGTGGTCTCCATGCATCTACGAAATCTAGGGGAAATCTATGCTATCCCTACTGGCTATTTTTTTTCTTCATGTTTTTAGTTACGCTTATTGAAGATCTGGTTGTCTATTAAATTAAAACATCCACCAATACCAATGTGCCTTCTGAGTATTTGCTCAGTTTCTGTATTAAATTTAAGGAAAGACAATTTGAGTACTGTAGTTGTTTGGCGCATAAATATTACAGAGAATCAATCTTTCTTTGTCAACCTTTACATCCCGCGTGAATGTGATGCTCCTCCAGAGGGAGAAAGAATCGATGCACAGCCGGAATAACTTGTGCAGAGGCTGAAGGATGTGACTTCAAAAGACTTTATTGCGGCATAGTGGAGCTCTGGCGGATCCGCTGACGCGTTTCACTACACAACCTTTACATCCCATATAACAAATCTCCCCTGAGTCTGAAAAGTACAATTCCTCTATTTTGAACCCTTTCTTGACCAGTATAGCAACCCCACTTGCACTTTAGTTTGTGTTCTTTATCTATTAAGTGTGTTTCTTGAATAAATGCTATTTCTGCTTTTCTTTTTCCCAGATGATAACTCAGCATCTTATTCTAATAGGCACATTAATTCCTCCTATAGTCCAAGATACTATTCTAAATGGCGCCATCACTTATTCTGCATTACTTTTGTATGTTATATACTCTCGACCCCTCAAAGTTTTCCTTGTGCCTTTTGCCTTTTTCCTTTCCCCTTATTAGGGCATAATTTTCATCTTTGCAAACTCTACATTTCGTCGTATCTTTGCTGCATTTACAAACACACAAACACATATAAGTATACATGCATAAAAAAATTAACTTTGCTTCTACTTTATTTCTTAACTTCCGATTCTAATAGTCTTATTCTTTTCTAACTTTAACTCACTCAACTGGTTTAGTGAACTAATTTGCCCTTTCCAGCACTTTACATCCGCTTCTGCATTCCTTTGAACAATTTCTATAGCATTTAGTAAGCCTAATTGTTGCAAATCATTTGTTTTTAGCTTGCATTTATTTCCTCCCCTCTTTAAAGCAGCAGTGCAAGCTGATGTTTTTTTTAACCTAAAAATGTTCACCCCCCTTTAATATGTGCATCAATACAATCCACACAATGATAAGTAATTAGCCAAGTTGCTGATCAATGCGCGAAGATTCGGCTCGGGGGGTTCAATAAATGGCTGTCAGTGCAGCAGAAGAGGAACAACGATGCAAAGTTCTGTGGGGAAGATCATGTTACCAGGCAGTTACTAAATACAATTGGTTCACTGCTAGAGAGCGGGCAGGGCTCGAAAAGGGGTATGCCAGAGGCTGTCTCAGAAGAGGAAGGGGATGTGACTTTGTAAATGGTTGCTATAGAAACAACAAATGCTTGTTACATTATAATACATTGAAAATGTCATTTAGAGTTGTTTAAAAAATAAATAAAGCTACAAATATTTTCTCATAGTACATAACTTATGATTTTTTTTTTTTTTTTTAAACACATGTAGGATAATGCTTGGTCTGCAGCTTTAAGATTTTTCCCTCAACTTTTATGTTACGCCTTTTAAAGCTGCAGTTCAGGCAATATCCTGCATGTGTTTTTTTTTTTAATAAATCAGTTCCGTAATAAGAAAAAATACTTTTAGCATTTTCTGTTTTAAAAAACAACAACTTTGAAAGGCCAATTTTCTTGTATTCTATTTTAACAAGCATGCTTGTTCCTATAGCAACGATTTACATTCCCCATATTTAAAGATGTCGCCAAACTTTGACGATTAATAGACGGAGAACGAATTAACCGGCAGCTATGCAGTTCTTTATGTAATTAGAGATTGCCCACATGAAACTATTGAAGTAAAAAAATAAATTAAAAAAAAAAAAGACTGAACTGCAGCTTTAAAGTAGTTTTGTCGTGCTTATGGATGTCATTTTCAGATTTATTTAAAAAACTCCAGAAAAAGCTGCAAGATTGATCACATGGCAAATCCTGCTGTTCAAGATCACTTCCGTCACGCTACCAATTGTTTTCCATGCAGATTTTTTTTTTAAATGACGTTTAGCAGCCCTTTTCATTTAGGTGGTCGGACCAACAAAATACACAGTATGCAGGGGTGAAGTCGGGAACCCGTATAGTACAGAATGTTAAAAAAATAGAGGAACTGCACCTTTAAGCAAATCCACTCAAGTGATTTCATTATATTTTTCCACAGTTATAAGATCTTATATCTTCTGTAGATTGGAGTACATCATTAAATCATTGGATTAGTGTGCTCGGACAACATTTAAAAATGGTTTCCCCTGTCAATGTTTGTGTGGGCGACTTTCATTTACAATATACTGTAGAAGGCAGGTACTATCAGCTCCTTTTAAATTTACACTTATAGATGTTTCAGGGCCCCAAAATCTGTGAGTCTGTATGAGCAGTGTGTGTGTGTGTGTGTGTGTGTGTGTGTGTGTGTGTGTGTGTGTGTGTGTGTGTGTGTGTGTGTGTACAGTATGTATGCGTTTATGTGTTTGGACTATGAGTTTTGCTATGTCACAGTGTATATGACTACAAAGCAATATGTCCTTCCGGCATGCTCGGGTCCAACAACAAGTGGAATGAGGAGAGATTAAAACAAACACTTACCAAAATTTAAAAAGACCAGCTTAGCTTGAATAGCAGGACAAAGTTTTACAAGGAAGGGAATGGCTATATACAGCCCAACCAGCCAGATTAGGAACATTCGTAATCGGAACCACAAGCCATAGCGCCTAAAAAAAAAAAAAACAGAAAGGAAAAAGTCAGATATTAAACCATACACAACTATAGAGCAGACATTAAAACCCTACCTACTCCTTTCTTCATAACCACCAGCTCTCTCATGCCACATTACCAAGCCATTCTCTATTACATCATTTCCTGTGACCCTGGCTGCAGCCAGGGCTTCTCCCAGTTTAGCCTCAAAGTCGTAATAAACCAGTTCAGAAAAACAGCAGTGACAACAAGTGTTATTCGTTTCACTTAATTGTAGTCAACGATGTATAATGTGGTTTCGCAGGGTCGAAGAGGGAGGCTTTTCCACTTTTACCTTCACGGTCTTTCCCCAGGTCACCCATAGGACGGATCCTCACCTCAAAGGCTGCAATTGTAAGCAGTCTGTCTTCAGACAACTTATTCCAGTGTATTTTCCCTACCTATAAAAAGGAGGTAACCCAAGTGTAATGATACTATGGGGGTATCGAGGACTACTATTTTTTGTTACAAACTTCTGTTCTTGCAGACACAAAGACTAGTTGATGATGAGAGGACAGGAAACATTTAGGACAGGGCATGCAAAATGAGATTTCTTTCCTTCATATAACCAGTTGAAAAAGATAACTAATCTACGAGAACATAATAAAAATGTGAGAAACATATACAGAAGACTCTCTCATTTGGGTCTTTGTCCAGTTTTTTCGCTAGCGGATCAATTACTTTTCTTTAACACGTCATTTATTTTTTCCAAATTTGGAGTCACACCTACTTCTGTTATTTAATTAAAATGATCCTTCTCAAATTAGTCAAGGCAACACATATGCAATTTCCGTTGTTCACCAAGGAAATAGCAGTGGCTATATTTAATCTTCTACTGCTGAAAAATAGGCCAACGCAGATGGAAAAAAGAAATCCTGTGTCAGACCTTCTGTGTAATGTCCCTGATGAGTATAACAGCAGCAGCTTCACGGCTTCTTCTGGGACTACAGCCTGTAACTCACGAGGATGATTTATTCCAGTGGAAATTGACATATATAATAATAGCAATAATTATAAAAATTATGCAGCGCTTGATGAAGAAAACATGTTGGACAGGGCTTCGTATTGGCCATAGAGATACAGACTAAACCTATTTAAGTAATGAAATCGCAATAAAGTGAACGTACTCTGCTACATTACACATTCCCTATTTTAATGATTGTTTATTGAAATCTGAGTTTGTAGTTTTCCAAGGTGTAGTCACAAACCAAAAGTGAACCAACAATACCGATTAGTTTAAATGGTTACACTGCTTAAGATGCATTGGTTGTGTATAAGTAAAAGCATTTGGGGATCATTTTTGGAAGACTAAAAAGTGTTCTGTTTGAAAATATTGTTTTTCGCCAATCCAATGTATGCACCGTTAGTCCCATTCAGCAGAGAATGAGAAGACTGCCAGAGAGAGTGCACTGAGACACGAGACAGTATGTACTTGCCAAGAGTGGCGTACAAGAGAGCCCAACTCGGAATCAATGTGACTTCCAAAGGTGAGTGTCGAGATATTATGTATTTTAATTCATCTGGTGCTTCAGGGGTTAATGAAGGTACAATTTGGGTTTAAAAGTACAATATATTTGGTTTAATGACAGGTCCAGACTTGTCATGGGTCTGTGCTGGGCTTCACAAAGAACTTAATTGGGGGTGCCTATCCTTGATAGCCCACTAAAAGTGACATGTGTTGTTTAGAAGGTCGTACATGCTAAGCAGAGCTGACCAAAGCAAACTCACAGTTCGTGAATAACGACTGGTACATTCCAGAGAGAGGTGACACACGGGGTATGCTTTCATTGAAGGACTTTATTAAAAATGAGAAAATCATGTGACGTCGTCTGCTGTACATACAAAGAATTACATGTGTATATCTGTGGCAGGGGGTGACATATAAAGATTAAAGACAGTGCAGTCTAGCAGGTAATAAAGGACAGATATCCATTGGTCACTCAAAATTTACGACGGTCATACTTAGTCTCGTTCCGTTCGTCATAACGGCCTGAATCTGTTGATGTGACTCACGTATGTCTAGGTACTACAGAAGGGACGTTATGAGCATGTTTATACACCGAGGGAAAATGTAAACGTTAAAGTTTAAACGTTGCCTGTAAAAGTTTTTTTTCTCTGTCATAAAACTATCAATCTCACAGCTGATTTATGACAGGGTTGGACTTATTTTGTTTCAATTGGGAAAAATAATATTTAAGGCTTAGTAAGGGTTTATGAAAATCAGATTTCAACAGAGGTGTTTGGACCAAACACGTGAAGTCCCTTTCCTGCGCCAGTGACCTCTCTGGGAGAAAATCCTTCCATGCTGCATGGTAACGTATTGTATAGGGATTTCTGTCATTGTTTTATCCTTTTATTTTAAGAAACTGTCCTGCGTTTATTGTAATTGTATGTTCTTGTAATCTTTTTTCTGTAATCTAAGCACTGTATTTTAAATATATTAAAACATTTAATAAGGGATGCTTTGGGCTCAGAATAAACTTTTGCACGCTCTGGTGAGAGTTTTTACATTTTAGGACACATTTTGCTACAACAGATTTGTGGGTTAAGCGCATAGTTTCTTCCATCATAAACAGGGACATGAGACTCTGGCAGATTTATAAATGTTATATCTTTTATTTGCCTTTCTTTGATGGTGGAAGCATATAGATATGATTGCAATTGAGTAAGGGGTTAATATAACTAATTGAAGGTATTATGGCGGAGGAGAAAGGTGAGTTGGCTACAGTAGCCATGTGTATTAACCCTGGTTGCGTATTTAAGTCACGTGCTCACTCGTCTGCTATATGGGGTCTGAGTTACGGGAGATATTGCTCATTTGAGGGATCATTGCAGAGGTGAAAAGTGAGACAGCTTGCGAGCGGTCTGTCTATTAACCCTGTCCCGTATACAGGTCACATGGTCACAGTGGTGTCGTACGTGTCAGTGAGTTTGGAGGGATCCAGTGCGCAAGGTAATTGCTACAAATTGTAGTCAATAATAATACTACCAGCGCAACAATGTGCCTAAACTGCGTATTGACTTCAAGATTTGTCAGACGTGATACTCCCAGCATAATAATGTGCCAGGAATACGAGTTGTGTAAAATATAATTTTATTAAACATATATAAAATAAGTAGTGCTAGTGGTGGCAGCATATGCCTCCCCCTGACTGACGCTAACAGACAAATAACAAATAAAAAAAAAAGTACCAGAAGGTAATAGTAAAAGGATCTGTTTTGGAGGAGTGTATGACAATAGTCACTCCCTCAAACAACACAACACCTCTATGCTCTCAGAAATAATCCCCTAATGGGGTTTGGTATACAGTGTGTGTATATAGACGCCCTGAAGTGCCAGCGTTCTAGCCACTAGGTCACCAAACTAGATCCTGTCTATATTGAGGTACAATGTGAGGTTATGTACCTGTTAGAAAGCAGTTCTGATCTGCTTCTAGTCTAGGGCTAGTTTGAGGGTGTTTTCACTGCTCCCACCATACGATCTAGTCTACCTGGGTTGGAATAGCACTGACCCACCCTGGCTGTACTAGGTCAGAAATTGGTATAAACTACCCCCATTATCTACCTTTCACTTCTACTGTAGGTGGACTTTCATCATTAGAGCAGACCTCTTCGCAGCCCCTCTCCACCTACCCCATACCCCCCTCTGCCATCTACATGACAGGTTTCTGAGTGCGAGCTAGGATATACAGAGCCTCCACCACCTAAGCATCATTGAATGGCATAACCGTGTGTGTTCATTTACCTAATGATACACTTGCTAATTAAGGCTCTGTACATAACCTCACATTGATGACCTAGTGGCTAGAACGCTGGCGGTTCAGGGCATCGATATACACACACTGTATACCAAATACCATTAGGGGGTTATTTCTGAGAGCATTGGGGTGTTTCTTGAGGGAGTGACTATTGTCAGACACTCCTCCAAAACAGATCCTTTTACTACTACCTTCTGGTACTTTTTAAAATTTCCCTTGGAGTAAATTGCCTTGTTGGAGATGGAAGAGCAGCCCCAGAAGTGACGTCACTGCTGGCAGAAGATGGCGTTATGGCAGCTGGCGCGGATTCGGAGGCCTCCCAGGCTCTGCGTGCCTGCGCAGGAGCCATTGCCGATGGCTCGGCATGCCTGCGCAGTAGGTGCCGTTCGGACGTTCTTGTCGGGCGCACCTGCACAGTAGCCGTTGTGCACACCACAGGCGCAGCACACGCACACACACACACATACTTGCACAGTAGTCGCCGGCACACACACACAAGGAATTCACAGTTACTATACATATAGAAGTACAAATTGGTTAAATAGGGTGTGTGTACCGCGCACGCGCATTCTCAGTCAAACTTCTTTGCGTTTTGGCGCTGAAATTGTGTTTTGATTTTTACTTTAAAAAAATCACCATGACAAATACAATTTCTGCGATAAAATAGTGACAACACACAAAGAATTTTCACTTAAAATGCGCGTGCTCGGCACACACACACTTTTTTTATTTATGTTATTTGTCTGTTAGCGTCACTCCGGTGGGAGGCATATGCTGCCACCACTAGCACTACTTACTTTATATATGTACGAATGTCTTTAAAAAAAATAATTATGTTTTTCACCACTCATATTCCCGACACATTATTATGCTGGGAGGATCACTTCTGACTATAATCTTGTAGCCAGTACACGGTTTAGACACGTTGTTGTGTTGGTGGCATTATTATTGACTACAACGTTGTAGCAATTACCCTGCGCACTGTATCCCTCCAAACTCACCTTTGGAAGTCACAATGATACAGAGTCGGGCTCTCTTGCACGCCACGCGTGGCAGCTACACACTCTAACTCGGGTCTGAGTGCACTCTCTGTGGAAGTCTTCCCTCTCTCTGTGCTTATAACATTTCATTACTTCCCTGTGCACCTTCCTCCCCCCATACATTATCCTCTTATGAGACTATAGCTGTAGCAGGAGTACACCACTCTCTTTTTCTCTGAATTTCAATCAGAATTCAGTGTTCTCCAGTCATCTGTGACAATTAAATATGGCAAAACGATAGAAAAAAAGTGTATGTGCCGAGCACGCGCATTTTAAGTGAAACTTTGTGTTTTGTCACAGAAATTGTATTTGTGATGATGATGTTTTTAATTAAAAATCAAAATAAAATTTCAGTGGCAAAATACAAAGAAGTTTGACTTAGAATGCGCGGGCTCGGCATACCCCCCCCCCCCCCGTTTTAGCTATTTACACTTCTATATTAATACCAACTGTGAATTCCTCGGGTGCGTCTCTGTGCGTGTGCACTTCTGTGCGCGCCTCTCTTGCCTGTCTCTGGTGTGTGTGTGTGTCTGTGCCTCTGGTGTGTGTGTGTGCCCCTCTGGTGTGTGTGTGTGTGTGTGTGCCCGTGTGTGTGTGCGCGCCTCTGGTGTGTGTGCGCCTCTGGTGTGTGCGTGTGCGCCTCTGGTGTGTGTGTGTGTGCATGCCTCTGGTGAGTGAGTGTGCGTGTCTCTGGTGAGTGAGTGTGCGTGTCTCTGGTGAGTGAGTGTGCGTGCCTCTGGTGAGTGAGCGTGCCTCTGGTGAGTGTGTGTGCCTCTGGTGAGTGTGCGTGCCTCTGGTGAGTTTGGGTGCCTCTGTTGAGTGTGTGTGCCTCTGGTGAGTGTGTGTGTGCCTCTGGTGAGTGTGTGTGCCTCTGGTGAGTGTGTGTGCCTCTGGTGAGTGTGTGTGCCTCTGGTGAGTGTGTGTGCCTCTGGTGAGTGTGTGTGTGCCTCTGTCTCCCAAGTGGGGTTGCTGTTGCTCTTGCGCATGAGCGGCACGCAGTGCCGGCGGCTGCTGCTGTGCATGTGCGCCGGCCAATTCGCACGTGCCGAGCTGCCGGCCACTGCGCTGAGCCAGAGGCTACTGTGCATACGTTTGCCTACAACCTCCGTGCGGCCTGGAACTTTAAGGTATGTGCATGCGTGGGCCCATCTGTAGCATGACGTACGTACGTCCGTCACACTTTTTCGTTACAAGACCAGTGATTTTTCCAAACTCTAGGTGCCAGCAAAGAAGTTTCACTTAAAAAAGGAGAATGCAGAGAAGCAATATATGCTGAGGGTGGCAAGGCATAAGAGTGCCTGGAACAATGAAGTTACAGAAGGGCTATAGGAGCTGCTTTGTCTCTGCAAATGTATATGTACAGTGCAGAGTACACTATTAACACAATAAAAGTTACATGTTATTAGGTTACAGGGAAGGGGCTGGGGGAAATAAACTGTAGGCCTAGCTAGGATAAAAGGTGATGGCGAAAGGAACAAAGGGGGATATGGTATTATATGGGGAAACAAAACAGGTCTGTAAGATACCCTCAAAGCAACGTTGATTTGGTCATTACTGAAAGAAAAAGCAATACAATGACCTGCAACACATTACAGTGAAAGGGTTAAGGTCACATTAGGGAAGAGAGAAGCCGATGATAACTAAACTCACGACAGAAGTGCAGCGGTACCCAAAATGAGTTACACAGATCTACAGATGGATGTGAACCTTGTGGTTCCCACGCCTCCGTCTAACAAGTTATCCCAGGAACCGCTTTAGGAAGGTTTCTAACCAAGTCAGATTAAAAAAATCAGATTGAAGCAGCAATCCATGACCAAGTACTGACAAAGGGTAGAAAAATGCAACATCTCCGCATTCAGGGATTCTGCTACAGATAAGGTTGTGTGGAACAGTGGTTTGTTGCTCCTGTTTTCTCATCTGCAATGCTCTTGATTCTAGGTACATGCATTGTATGGGCCAACTACAATGCATTGTAAACCTCGTGAGCGAGGGGGAGTTGTAGAGACCACTTTGAAACTACGTCAGTCACCAGTAGATAATTCCACCAACCCTTCCTAACTTAACCTCTCTCTGAAGTGCGAGGCCAGTAAGAATATCGGACAGCCAGCATTCTGCATGCAAGAACTGGCATGCATGCTACAGGTTCACTGTTCTACAAAGACTTCCATGCACACAGTTTTGTTTGATGGTTCAAGCAGCTCTTTAAAATATTAATAATAATAATTATTATTATTATTATTATTATTAATAACTAGAAACAGAAATAGCCACACACTAATAAGCATGTTCAGGTTACAGGAATATGATGCTGCAGGATTCCTCTGACGTTCCACCCTCACGGTCTAACTCCTACCATTTAACGCACACGCAATACTTGGACAAAAGCTTCTTAAATACAGTTAAGTCATCCTTAAATTACAACTAGCAACACTCGCCAAAAATAAACACCACGTGCACCCTGAAATTATTCCAAGTCATAATTAAAGGATGACTCACTAAATAAGCTCGACTTTAAGTTCAGCATTTAATCTTTATGCAGTTCCCCGTGCATGGAAGCGGTTTTATTCCTTGCCTTCTTTATTCCTTGTACGCCACACACTGGTCGAACACACGCTGAGGTTTGACCTGGTCTTTCAGGGTTAAAAACAGCAATCTTCTCCTACCAGTCGAATTAGATCTCTATATACCCATAAATAAGCTGCATCTTGTTGCGCCCGGCTCCTGGGATCCACAAAATATTTCATATGTTAATCTGTAGCACAAGAATACGCGTTCAGGAGAATAATATGGCTGAAATAATAATAAAAAAATGTATATATATATATATATATATATATATATATATATATATATATATATATATATATATACACACACACACACATATACATATATAAATATATATATATATATATATATATATATATATATATATATATATATATACAGGCATACCCCGGATTAACGTACTCAATGGGACCGGAGAATGTATGTAAAGTGAAAGTGAAAATGTACTTAAAGTGAAGCACTCCCTTTTTCCCACTTATTAATGCATGTACTGTACTGCATTCGTCATATACGTGTATAACTGATGTAAATAACGCATGTGTAACAGGCTCTATAGTCTCCCCGCTTGTGCACAGCTTCGGTACAGGTAGGGAGCCAGTATTGCTGTTCAGGACGTGCTGACAGGCGCATGCGTGAGCTGCTGTTTGCCTATTAAGCGAAATGTACTTACTCGCGAGTGTACTTAAAGTGAGTGTCCTTAAAGCGGGGTATGTCTGTATATTATATATATATTTATACACAGTGGTCGACAAATCACCAAAAAATGTACTCGCCCATCAAAAATATCTACTCGCCACCTAATACCACACGTGTGCTGCTTGGGCCAATAGGAGCTTGCCACGATGTTAAATCCACTCGCCCGGGGCGTGCAAATGTATAGGTTTGTCGAACACTGTTTATATATATATATATATATATATATATATATAAAGAGGTGGGGGTCCTCTTTCGATTGGAAGAGTAAATGAGCAAAAAGCCCATGTGTTAGCTACTGTCATGCGGCCCATGGCGTGGTAGTTACGTCACGGAGCGCTCAAAAGGTTAAGACAAGACCGGTGTAAAAAAATCAAAAGCCACACTGACCTTGCTTGTTTAAACGGAGATGGTTAATAAGAGTTTTGTTGATAACGAGTAATGACATGGCGGATGGAAGTAGTGGTTCAGGGGCGTGCTGCAGCCTCCCCCTGGGATTAAACATTGTGGCATTGTTATGTATGGTTGTTAGCGATTAAATACATCTCCCCCACCCAAATAAATAGCGCTCCCGACTACAGATTAACAGGACTATTGCTTTTTGTATCTTGCTCTTCTCCAAGGCTGCGCACATAGTGCGTGCGTGACAGTCCTGGAGATAGATTTGCGCTGCTGTCACTGTGCGATTTGTGTCCTCTGATGCACCCATCCTGAATGCTGTGGTAAGTCCCTCCGATCAGCTGTTAATCCTCTACAAGTCTCCGATGTATGGCGGGCGCTTGCGCACTGCGTCCCTCACATGCCTTACGTTGGGTTAGGAGTCCGAGACAGACAGGAACTCTCCTTTCTCCTCTGTGTCTCTAAGGCCTGGTTAACTTAACGTGACTTGTAAACGGTGCTAAAACACCAAATATGTGAATAAAAGTGCATATACTTTAAAATAAGTGAAAAAGGTGATCTCTAATAAATTTCTCAACCTTCCAGGAATATGTATGAATTCCTTTACGAGATAGCTTGTCCAGGGTAGGAAGGGAGCGACGATATCAGGGATACACCAAAAAAAATAAAAAACATATAATAGTGCAATAAATCAAAACAACTTGGATAGCAGGAAAACTTGGCTCTTTAGCAATGCCTACTTACAGCAGGTCAGATTATAAACAGCATTGTCTACACCACTGGTAGAGATGGGTCAGAATCTTCCAAATCAGGACAGGTTTTCAGCATGGAGTATATTCAGATCAACTCTCAGACGGGAGATGGTGTGAGGTGGATGTCATGCAAAACAGGGGCAGACCATGGTACAGATCGAAATAAAATTTATAGTAGAACAACAAAAGGCATAAGAATCGTACTGTGAGTACGATTCTTATGCCTTTTGTTGTTCTTCTACTATAAATTTTATTTCGATCTGTACCATGGTCTGCCCTTGTTTTGCATGACATCCACCTCACACCATCTCCCGTCTGAGAGTTGATCTGAATATACTCCATGCTGAAAACCTGTCCTGATTTGGAAGATTCTGACCCATCTCTACCAGTGGTGTAGACAATGCTGTTTATAATCTGACCTGCTGTAAGTAGGCATTGCTAAAGAGCCAAGTTTTCCTGCTATCCAAGTTGTTTTGATTTATTGCACTATTATATGTTTTTTATTTTTTTTGGTGTATCCCTGATATTGTCGCTCCCTTCCTACCCTGGACAAGCTATCTCTAAGGCCTGGGACATAGTGCTTTGATCCGGGCTGAGGCACGCTGAGGCTCAGGGAAAGCGGTGCTTTCCCTGGCCTTACACAGCGCGCCGTCCGTGGGCGTGTCGGGGGCGGGCCAGTGACGTCACAGAGCTGGTTTGCCCTCATTGGGCGAACCGCTCACGTGACCGGCCCTGCGCTCCGGCGAGCGCCAAATTTCAAACCTCCGTCAGACACACGCTTCCCCAAGCGTGCGGACGCGTGCGCGAGCCCCTGCTAAAGCCGCTCTCATTGCGGCTGCAGGGGCTCAGTGCCGAGCAGCAGCACGCCTCAGCATTATGCGCTGACCATGCCCGAGGCCTTAGGCATAAAAGCCCGATTGTGAAAATCACAGTAACATACCATGTAATCAAGTAAAAAAACAGCCAAGAGTAGACCAATACGGCCATTAGTGCCCCAGCTGGACCAATTGAAGGCCTAAAGATTAGCCAAGACACCAAAAGTGTCATGTTTATCAAGAGCCAGAATGTCACCAAGAGTTAGAGTTTTTAATATGATCTGGGTTTATGAGTCAACCGTTATTAGCCTCTCTACAAATTTAGTTTTTAATCAAATGCCTGGTTTATCTTATAAGCATGTCTGCACAAAGATAACGTGCTAAAATAATAATAGGCAGTGTTGACAGGAGATTAGTGTGAAAACTGTAATGAAATGTAGCAAATGAAGTGGCTATTCTGTTTAATTCTGCATCCACCTACACAATGCACTACGTCACAGATAGAGAAAACAGAGAGACAGAAGATATTATCTAGCCAGCAAAAGGATATTAGTTACTGGTGAACGGTTCTCGTGGTAACATTTACAGAAATGCAGACCTACAGTTTAAATAATGTGATGTTTAAGAGACTGGAACATGCTTAGGGAGCCGACTAAATGAGGCACGTTGGTACATTCTTTAGCAGCGTTTCTCAACCTGCAGGGGCGAAGGGATCATAGACACAAAGAATCAGAAATTAGCAAAGACTAAGGCTGCGTCCATAGAAGGGCAGACCGTGCTGATGCGTCCGCATGCTGCGCGATCAGACTGCCTAAAGGCAGTGATCGCACCTATACAGCGTGCGGGTGTGTGCAGGCGGGAGTGCGATGCGCGTGAAATCAGTCAAAACTGATTTTTCGCGCGATTGGGCTGTCACGTGAGCGGTTCGCCCAATGAGGGCGAACCAGCTCTGTGACGTCACTGGCCCGCCCATAGACACGCCCCCAGACGTCGCGCGAGCGAAGGCCAGGGAAAGCACCCGCATTCCCTCAGCCTCCGTGTGCCTCTGCACTCCTCCGCACAGCTGCAGTGTCTCTGGACGCAGCCTTAGGCTTTGTCCATAGTGCAGGATACAGCACGAGCTACGCAGCTCGCGCTGAAACAAACACTAGGACGCCAATGCATATGCGCATGCGCTACAGGGAGAGCAGCGCTTCGCAATACAAACAAGTTTGTATTTGAAGCGCGACGCCGGGAGGAGGAGGAAGCGCGGAAGCTAGTGCATTCCACTATGGACTTAGGAGGACACAGCGAGTCAGAGTGAGAGATTGGGACAAAGGGAAAGAAGGCAAGAATCAAATTATTATATATCACATTCTTTCAAATGGGATTTTTTTTGTGGCAACCTAGGTGCCAAACCCTGGGAGAATGGGGGTCCCAAACCCTGGGAGAATGGGGGTCCCAAACCCTGGGAGAATGGGGGTCCCAAACCCTGGGAGAATGGGGGTCCCAACCCCTGGGAGAATGGGGAAAAGAGAGAGGGAAAGAGAGAGAGGGAAAGAGAGAGAGGGAAAGAGAGAGAGGGAAAAAGAGAGAGGGAAAAAGAGAGAGGCAAAAAGAGAGGGAAAAAGAGAGGGAAAAAGAGAGAGGGAGAGAGAGAGAGTGTGTAAGAGAGAGGGGGAGTGTGTGTGTGTGTAAGAGAGAGGGGGAGAGTGTGTGTGGAAGAGAGAGGGGGAAAGTGTGTGGGGAAGAGAGAGGGGGGAGTGTGTGTGTGCGTGGTAAGGGGTTCCTTAAATGTTTTTAAAAGAAGGTTGAAAACCACGGATTTAGATCCTACAATCAGCTTCACAACACAGAGCCACTGATCAAGGTCAGTTTAATGAGTATAACAAAAATGAATAGCTGCGTTAAAGCTTGCCTAAACTCAAGGGTTTCTCAAGTACTGTCCCCTGGTTCCCTGATGTCCGGGAGACTCGCCGGTTCCAGAGCTATTTGTATTTTATTGTAAGGATGTTTAACACACACACAAAACAATCTACACATACTTTATGGCCTCCGAGTCACCAATAGAAAGCTGCAATATCAAATCGACCATGAAAAAGAAGGAGTAAAATATGGGAGTCCTCCGATATTGGGCAACCACAGATCAGCTTCGAGGGGGCCCACTAATTTAGTTGATTAGACCCCCTCCGCTTTGAGGGGGCCCACTAATTTAGTTGATTAGACCCCCCTCCGCTTCGAGGGGGCCCCACTAATTTAGTAGACCCCCCTCCCCAACAAAAACCTTAAAAACGGCCCTCATGGATTACAGCTTTAACAGAGGCTTTAGTGTGCAAGATGTGTAATAGAGCAGGTTGAAGGTAAAGGGACATTTCGGCTTAAAAGGAATTGTATAACTGTAAAATCTGTATGGTGCCAATTGCACATCCACTGCCAGAATCGAAACATCCGGTGTAACCTCGTGTGCCAAGACTGAAAACGGTTTGGGGACAAGTGTGAGGCAGGTGGGTGAGTCCTTCAGGGTTTCCTGCACAGACATTATTGCAAAACAGAACTTCAGTTTGTAGCAATATTGAGAATCACAATAAAGTATAATTAAAGAACTAACAAACACTAATTAAAGCTCGAACACTAATTATGTAACAAACAATGAGGCAACTGTCCTCTAACCTAGGGGTGCACAAACTATTTGAGCCCCCCCTTGCCTGCTCCCCCCCCCCCATGCTCCTGCCACCCCTTACCCCTTTTGTCGGCGTCAAATGACGCCACAGGGTCATTTACCATGGGGACGCATCACACCTAGCCTCTGAATCCCGATAAGTGAAGTTGTAGGGGAGTCACGCGACCCCCCGGCATTTAATTTAAATGCCTTGGGGAAGAGCGCGGGGCCTCTGCAACCGTCCGCGCCCCTCTAGAAAAAAAACTTGCGCCCTTTGCGAACCCTTGCTCTAACCCAGGGGTGCGCAAACTGGGGGGGCGTGAGATTTTCTGGGG
The DNA here is from genome assembly GCF_040206685.1 of Ascaphus truei. NCBI lineage: Eukaryota > Metazoa > Chordata > Amphibia > Anura > Ascaphidae > Ascaphus > Ascaphus truei. Next base: position 104,528,248 of record NC_134486.1, read on the forward strand.
GGAGGGGAGGGAAGCGTGGCAGTTACAGAGCCCCAGCTCTTCCCCAAAGCATTTAACTTAAATGCTTTGGGATCGCGCGTGTGAGGCCGCTGTAACTTCCCTTACCTGGTCTCCCGCGGCTTCTGGCAACACACCCCTGCTTCAGCAGATGTAGGCCTATATTTACTGTGGTGCTCTGGAAGACGCCTATTGGCCCATTTAGTTGGATGGGGTTTTATTGCATAGCACCGATTAGAAAATATGGCTTAAAATCTCCCACTTGTAAGGGTGGACGAGAGAGAAGCGGTGTCCAACATAAAGACCCTTAAACATGAAGGTCCTGACAAGGGTATTATCCACAAAACAATGCACTCATCTTATATCCAGCAAGGTGCTGATTTTTTCAAATCGCTGCTTTAATAGTTTGCTTTCACAGTATCCAGCACATTTACATGGACTTGCAGAATAATGAAGGTAGCCGCTTTAACTGATCTGGACATACCGAATGCTGGTTTTACAGCAAGTGCTGGCGCGCACGTGACGCGCGGTTTGTGCATATAGTACAACCGCTGACGTGCGTGGCATCAGAAGGGAAGGCCGCCCTGTGATTGGCTCACAGTGTCACGTGCCGTGGTAACAGAGCGAAAATACAAATGTCTTATATTTCCTCAGATCTGCTGCTCCAACGCTCACGGCCGTGCGAGCGTCTCAACTATAGCAACGTCAGGCTCACACAGGCAATTAATCCAGGACGTGCGCACGCTCACTATATTACAGGCCTAATGCTGCAAGGATAATCTCCAACACACCTCATTAGAAAGGCCGTGCTGAACAGCTCTGTTACAGCTTCGCAGGTTGCTCTTTATGCTTCAATGTCACTTGTGTTAATGGTTTGTAAGAAGAAAACATTGTGGTGTAAGGAGATGGAGCAGTGCTGCAATATCTAAGCTACAATTACCAAACGATAGGGATAGCCAAGCAAGAAAACTATGTACCAGTGTATGGGAATTGTCAGTGGTGTAGCTAGACATGTGTGGGAAATTTCAGGGCAGCAATTTTTTTTTCTCCCACTCCCTGATCATCTCTCATCATCATCATCATCATCATCTTCTCTCCCCCTCCTCTCATCTCATCTGTTCCCCACCTCATCTCTCCTCCCCCTCATCAGATCTCCCCATCATCGTCACCATCAGCTCTCCTCCTCCTCCATGCTTACCTGTAATAGAGACATGTGCGGGGAGATGGTATGCGGCGGCGCCCCTACCCCCCCCCCCCCCCGGTGTTTAACAGATGCCGGTAGAGGAATCAGCAGTTGTTACACAGGCAGAGCAGGGCATTACAAGGTGAGGAGCGCGCTCTAGCAGCAGAACCAGACGTAAGAAAGCCTTCCGGGTCAGACCGCTAGAGCGCGCTCGGCCCCTGCCGCCCTGCTCTGCCTGTCTAACAAGTGCCGATTCCTCTACTGGCTTCTGTTTAACGCCGGGGGGCGCCGCCGCATACCATCTCCCCTCGCCTGTCTCTATCTAAAGAGAGACAGATGGGCCAACGACAGGGGGAGGGGAGAGAGTGGGCCCCCCAAGAGCGCTTTGGGGGTACCTTCCACACACACTTCCAAGACTTCATGCTTAAAACAGCGGCACACTATCCTCTTGAAACATGCATGAAACATGTCGGAAGACTATTCCAAAGGTAAACTGTGTGATATGTCCTTTCCCCCCCAATAAGTGGCACTACCATGTATGCTCAGAGATCACACTGTGGCGACTTCCATTACCGAGACGTTGGCCAACACCTCTTGATTTATTTGGTGAGTGTTTAATAGGTGGACAGCCTGATGGGGCTCCCGAGGAGCTGCTCCCCTCTGCACAGTACCAGCGAGCTAAAGGTTACCATTTGCTTGTACTTTGTGGAACGTCAACCCCAACCACTGGAATGTTAATGAGCCAAGAGGACACAAAGACCTTTGTATTCACAGCTGCATTGAATCTCAACAACCCCAGCGTACATCTGCGTTGCCCCAAAGGCGGACAGCCTTTGGCACAGCCAGAGGGTGTGAGCCATTTGCTGAAATGCAAAGCTGCTCTATTTCAAATCAGAAACTCACAAGCCCTTTATCCATGTACCCAATTTTCCAACTATATCTGTCCATGAAATGTCTGTGAATTGACTATATAACCTCTGTTCTTTTAATGTAACCATCTATTTTTATAACTCTGTGCCCAGGACATACTTGGAAACGAGAGGTAACTCTCAATGTATTACTTCCCGGTAAAACATTTTTATAAATAAAAATAAATAACTCCCCTTTGTTCTTCCCTTATTCGCCTAACTACTGAAACCTCACCTACAAAAATCCTGCTAATGTATGCTAAACTGTCCCATGTGAAAAACAGCATGTATTTCAGATAGAATTGCAAGCAAAACAAGAAATTCTCTACTATAACAATATTTTGTCTGGGACTGCAGCACTAGACGACAAGGTTCCTCCATTGATGTACAGATGAAGCAGATGTTGTGAGCACCGTTAATGTGGAATAATGTGGTATATATTGAATAAATTAAGATAACACACTCATTATCATTGTTGTCACTGTGGCTTGTGGCAACACGTGCAGTGATAGGGTTGCCAGGTGTCCAGTACTGAACCGGACTGTCCTGTATTTGGGCCCTCTGTCCAGTAACAAAGGACATATGTCTGGTATTACCTCTCTGAGCAAAGTGATATGCCCGGCTGGGGGCACTGCATTTCCAGAGCTAGGAGAAAGCATGACTGTTGCTACAGGGGGTGGGCAGCTTCCTCCATCCTGATTGGCTGCTTTTGGGTAAGGAGTCAGGAGCCTGGGGGTGGGGCTAAGTAGAGGAGGAAACAGCAGAGGCAAGAGTGTGTGTGTGTGTGTGTGTGTGTGTGTGTGTGTGTGTGTGTGTGTGTGTGTGTGTGTGTGTGTGTGTGTGTGTGTGTGTGTGTGTGTGTGTGTGTGTGTGTGTGTGTGTGTGTGTGTGTGTGAGGGGGTGAAAAAGACAGGTAAGTGGGGTGGGGGGGGGAGAGAAGAATTACAGAGAGGGCAGTGAGAATGACAGGGAGGGAGCTTGAGAGAGGAAGAGGGGAGGGAGGTGAGAGGACGAGGGAAGGGTGAGGGAGGATGAGGAGGGGTGCAGCAATCTTGGAATTTGCAGGAGAGGAGCATTAAGATCAGTATTGCTCGCCATGGGTCTGTATGACTGCAGTTATGTTATTTATAATTGATCTCTCCATTACATCAATTCTTTCAAAATTTCACTCCACGTATGCACCAATTTGCACTATTTCATATTCTATTTAGTAAACAATTCTGGGGCGGGTGTTTTTTTTACAAAATAGAATATCAAATGGTGCAAACTTGGCGTGAAATTTTGAACGATCAAATAATTTATAAATAACATCCCTCTCCACCGACTTTTCCCAAGCGAGTCACACCTGTCCCCATGGTTTCCAGTATTTTTGGAGAAGCCACCTGGCAACCCTATGCAGAGATAACTTCTGCGTTAACAGAAGTACAGTACTAACATCTGCTACATCTGTAAATAGAGAGCCACCTGACCATGAGTGACACAGCACCTCCGCCAAGTACAATAGTTTCACACATACAGATTAGACTAGCACAGCCTCGTCGTTAACAGGAAGGCGCTATGATGCAATCAGACTCAACGATTTGGCATTAAATGCGAGAGCTCATTTAGAAAATAAACGATACCAAATGTCACCCAGTTTACCCAGGACAGTGCCAGTTTTCAGAGGTCTGTACAGAAGAAGCACAAAACGAGGTCTGGAATAATTGTAGACAGCATAAAAAGCTTATAAACAAAATATCACCACAGATGTATTCTAATAAAGTATCACATAATACACATTTAAAAGTAGCCTACCTACTTCCTTTCCAAGAACCTGTAAATCAGCCTTTATCTGTACCAAATGCATTTTACATGAAGCTAATAAGAGTCCCATGTATGACAGAAATGAACCAGTGACAGGGATGTAACTGGATCAAACAAAGCTGATTTTTTTTTTAAAATAAAATAAAACACTTATTTTATATAAAAATAAATTAGAATTTTTTTATGTAGCCGTAACATATTTGTAAGCAGCTTGGGGAGTTATTTTGCCATCTGCTTAACTTATTGCATGTTAAAGCTGCAGTTCAGTCTTTTTTTTTTTTTTTTTTTTACATTTATTTTTTTACTTCAATAGTTTTATGTGTGCAATCTCTAATTACCTAAAGAACAGTATAGCTGCAGCTCAATTCGTTTTCCATGTATTGATAGGTCGAAATTTGGTGACATATTAAAAGCTGGCATTTGTTTATAATCTGCTTGACTGGCAGTGGAAGCTCATGAATATTCACGAGCACTCCTGCATTGACAAGTGCTAGAGGGAGGGCAGGGCTGACAAAGGGGTGTGCCAGGGCTTGTGACAGGACATGAAGGGGCAGTGCCTTAGCAAATGGCTGTTAAAATAGAATACAAGAAAATTGGTCTTTCAAAGTTGTTTTTTTAAAAACAGAAAATGCTAAAAGTATTTTTTCTTACTACAGAACTGATTTATTAAAAAAAACACACATGCAGGATATTGACTGAACTGCAGCTTTAAATGGGCAGTTCTGAGTAGCTCACCACGAAACAACATTTTGTAACGAATTTAAGAGTCCAATTGGTTTCCTGAAACACATGTAACCATGCTAAAAAGAAGAAGGATTTGGCTGCACATAAACCTTTTCTTTGGACCTTCTGAATGCGGAAGACAGGGCAGGGGAGCAGCAGTTCAAGACTACGGCTGTGCTTATAGTGCTGGCTATATGACCGGCTACACGATATTAGCCATCACCGTAGCTATTGTGATTCCCGCACTCTGGTGCAGAAGGCCAAGGGAGGGCGACCGGGGGGCGTGGCCATGAGCGGGTCACCCTCATTGGTTGAACCGCTAACACGCCGTTGACGTCACGCGGCTATTGCTGGAAAAGTCCAAATCCTTCGCTCTGCAACGCCGTCGCGCCCGCGATGTACTGCATGTAATTAATACGGCGCTGCGCGATGTCGCAGTCGCCATAGCCAGCACTATAAGCGCTGCAAGCAATAGCAAGCAAAGCACAAACTGCAGGACCTCCACCCAATTCCTCTGTATCCTGGTAACAGCGACGTTTCCGGAAGTGACTTCCTCTTTCCCCCCCTCCCCCCCTGGATTGGAGTGAGGGTGGTGTGCGCCTTCTGTGTCAGTTCCTGGACCCATGGTGGTCTGAATGCTCAAGACAGAGCGCCCTTTGTGAGTACATGGTCTATCTCTTTTTGTTTGTTTTAGTAAATCGCATATCTGTTCTATGGTCTGTTTTTCTCTTATTTCAATGAGCGGAGGATCTGAGGTCTAATATTACACTGGATGTCTAGACACCATCCCATACCTGCAATACTGCACTACGGGAGCAGGACGAGCAGGCTTTTATGCAATTTACTTCAACATTTTAGAAAAACGCTGCAGCCAATACCAAGTTCCAGGACACTAAAATAGCATGTGACCCCCCCAAAAAATAAATGAAACATTAAAAAGATTTCTCTACACAATTTTACAGAAAAAACACAATAGAAGAGGGGGGGGGGAATACATTAAGCACATACAGATGGAACTTTTGGTTCGGTCAGCTTTTATTATAACACAGTATTGAAGCAGTGGGTCTCTGGAGCTGAACCACATTCATTTCAGGTCGGGGGACCCCCAGCTTCCAGATTTAAAAGGCCCTGGTATGGGGTGCCAGTATCCCCCTGCATGGTTTAAATTTCCCGGTCACGTGGGCCGTGACGAAGGAGAATTTAAACAATGCAGGGAGATACCGGCACCCCATAACGGGGCCTGTAACCCGGGAAGCTGGGGGTCCCCGGACCTGAAACTAATGCGATTCAGCTCCGGAGAACCCCTGCAACAATGCTGTGTTAAATAAAATCTGTGTGATCGCCTGTACAGGGCGCAGGGGGAGTGACCGATTCAGTCTCACTCTTTAGTGCATGTCTCTTACAGACAGGTGCAGCATGGTAGGATTCACACAGCGCAAGACCCATTCAAACGCAGGGACCCCGGCTGTGTTAATTCGATAGGGCATTACAGCCTGCTATGGACTATCCTGCAGAGTGTCCCCAATTTCAAGAATGTGCGCCTTCCCCCGGCCGTGGACACTGGGCCATAAGGAAAGATTCCATCTGAACAGACCCCAAAAATCATGCATGGAACTATTGAACTCCCAAAATCACAGCAAAATAAAGAACAGAAACAAATCAAAAATCTTAAAAATTATAAAGCACCGGGACAAGATGGCCTGCCAGGTGAATCATTAAAAATACTTAACCTGGATGTAGAGAAACCCCTGGAACAAAAAAAAGATGCTGAAAGAAGCACAATTTCTACAGTAGATTCAAGTAAAGTGGCATACATTAGCATCTTACATAAACTAGGAAAGGATCCATAAAAACCAGAGTCCTACCGCTCAATTTCCTTACTCAACCAAGACATAAAATTATAAACAAAAATAATGGCAGATCGCCTATATTGCCTAAACGTATACATATGGATCAAGCGGGAATTGTATAGGGTCAATCAGCAGTTAAAAATATTTAAAAAAAACAGTAATAAATTGAATTAATACATACAAACTAACTGACAAAGCTATTGTGGATACAGTGAATGACGAAAAGGCCTTTGATAATATACACTGGGACCATTGAGAAGGAGTGGCTCAGTGAGTAAAGCCACTGATATTGTTGCAGGGGAGCTTGGTTCAATTCCTGGTGTCGGCTCCTTGTGACCTTGGGCAAGTCACTTTATCTCCCCGTGCCTCAGGCACCAAAAACATAGATTGTAAGCTCCATGGGGCAAGGACCTGTGCCTGCAAAATGTCTCTGTAAAGCGCTGCATACAACTAGCAGTGCTATACAAGAACATGCTATTATTATTATTTACTTGATACGTTAGGTAGAATTGTATTCAAAGGCCACTTCACCGACTTGCTTAAAGAAATGTACTCCCAATCAAAGGCCAAAATAACGGCAGCATGGCTACTATCAGAAGAATTTGAATTGTTTAGAGGCACACGTCAAGGATGTCCCCTGTCACCCCTTTTATTCATTCTAACAATTTAACCACTGGCGCAATACCTTAGACAGATGAAGAAATTCAAAGGGATAGAGGTTGTGTAAGTGGAACTGAAGCTGGCAATGTTTGAAGATAATATATTAATGTTTCTCTCACAACCGGACAAAAAAAGTCTACCGGCTATACTAGAAACGATTTGGATCGTTTGCTGGGTTCAAAATAAATCTAACCAAAACAGAACTTATGTACATAGATAAACAAGAAAACACTTGGGTAACAAAGAACATACCGCTCCCAATCACGATCAAACTCCTAAACTACTTGGGAATTATGTTTGAGCCAGAATTGGTAAAATGATAAGAACTTCAAACCTATTATAAAAAAAGATTATAGACGAATTACAGAAATGGATGGACCTTTCATGGTCATTGTTTGGTAGAGGATGTGTGATAAAGATTGTCGTTTGCAAGACTGTTATATACCATGTAGACCCTACCAATGCTGATGCAGCAGAAAGACGTAAAATAATTAAATACAGCCATGACAAAATTTTTATGGAAAAAAAAAAGAAGAAGCAGAATAGCACGGACAAAGTTGTGCCTAATGAGTTGGGTGGCATAAACTTACCCGGTCTGCAAAACTACAGTCTCGTATGTCTCCTCCGGCATGTAGGAGACCGGATTTTTGGGGAAAAAAATATATTATTTCATCTATTGTCTTGGAAAAGCAATTGGTAATTGGTAGAACCATTATCTCTGAAAGGGATCTTGAATACGAAATGGAAGGATATAGCACCACACATAAAACACAGTGATAATAAGGGACACCACAATAGCCTGGAGAGAAACAAGGAAAACATTTGGGTTACCATAGGTGGATGCATCAAGATATCTGCCCTTACAGGACAACCCAGAATTTATACCAGAAAAAGATCTAAAATCTTTTAGAATCTGGAAGACAAAGAGGGATAGAATGTCCGGACCACTTAATACAGAGGAAAGCAAACATGTATCCCTTTTCAGGAACCAGGTTTGAAAAAAAAAAAAAAAAGGAGTTACCGCAAACTCATTTATTGTCTATATATCCAAAAGCGCTATGTACATTAATGGTGCTATATAAATAAAGACATACAATACAATATCCAAGCGCTAGGCTATGGGAGAACAAAAAAGCCAAAATGATAGAAACTGTACAATTTAGTGAGGGATGATGGACATGAGCGAATATTACAGAACACCTTAATAGCATGGCAGAAAGACTTCCCAGAAATACAAGACATAGATTAACTCCTAGTGGGATTAACAAATATAATGTATATACATTGACACCATCGGGAAACATGGAGATTAGTCCAATTTAAAATAACGCACAGGGCATATATTGCTTTCAACAAGAGTCCTCACCCAATAGCAGGAACTATCAATCAATGCCCGAACTGTCGAACGTTTCGGGGATGAAACTTTCTATTAAACATTTCTGGGATGAAATTATGGACTATATAAACAAAAGTACTAAAAATCACAAAAAATACAAGATTCCGATGGTGTCACTATTTGCCAACATTGAACCATGGCTAGATGAGGAAGGCAACACAACCAAAGCAGTCAAGGCTTCTAAAATTGTGCTACTAGCAGCTAGAAAAGCAAATCATGCTGCAATGGATATCCCCATTACCTCCAACATTAGATATAGTCCAGGTATAACTATTTAAACTGATGTCCATGGACAAAATAGAGGCGAGCTTCCATAAGGAGCTCAGGACCAAAACATTCTCCCAAAAATGGGGATGGTTCATTTACTCTTTATTGAACAAGGCCAGGACAGCCATAGCAAAAGTGTTTGCGGACACGACTTGGTGTCCTAGAGAACAACATTTTACCTTGAACAACTAATATATAAAGTACAAAGAGACGGACATTGTAGTTAGGAGGGAAAGGGGAGGGGAATATTTTAATGTAATGTTAATCGAAGTTTGATATCGGTTAAAAAACAAAGAGGAAAAGAAATCCAGAATGACGTTGACAACATGTAAAAGGGAAAGTCTTTATACAAGAAACCGATCAATTGCTACACGAGGGTCACACACAGAAATGTAACCTGAGGAATTAAATCATATTGTTAATTTAGAACGTGGCTTGTTATACTATGAGAAGCGTCTGTGATTCCTTAATACGTATTCATGTATAATGTATTATAAAAGTTTGTTGAAAATGTTACCTGCTGTGATTGATATATGTATAATGTTTCCAGTAAAAAATAATAAAAGTTTCAGTTGGAGCTGAGACGCTATGGATTACATTTTAGATTTAAGATCATGAAAAAAAAGTTACCATGCTAAACGGTGTGATATTTTACTGTATATTATATTGTAATCTTTTCAATAAAATAAAAAGGTAATACAAAACAGAAAACCTTTGGGTGAGAGAATATTTGATATTCCCATAAATAAGTGTAACTCCAAGAAGAATCTAGTCTCAGGCACACATTTTTATACCCAACTCCTCTTTGATCTACTGGAATCCCAATCCCTAACCCTCTGTAGGCGTGTGTTAAAAAACAGTCTTCATCTGTCAGTTCCCTCAGGCTATGGACAGCTTTACAAAGTGCCTAGAAAAGGATTCAAATTGAATCTGGTAATTACTGGGAGAGAATTTTTACCAGTGGCATAATGCTTAGGATAACCTCCTGGTCGTGTGCGCACACACACACACACACACACACACACACTTGGAACCTTGAGGGTGAAATTAATGACTTGTTATAGTGGTGTTTTATGGATTACTGCCCTACGATTATAGTAACCGTTCACAGACTGATAAGCGACATCGCAAAGGAGTTGCTCAGCCAAATCTATAGTGCCATTAAGCATAGAAAGCGGCTTACCCACACTACGTTTACATCTGTCCTGTGTTCTCTGAAAAGGCCGGGTATTTCCTTAATTGTTTTATTACCTGCAACTGCAAGTGAGGCTATGCCAAATGATATTGTTATGGCAGTCCCTCACTGAACAAAAACAAAAAAAGGAGGGCACTAAGAACCCTCTATTAAGTGAAATAGTGAATACAAAGTAAGTATAAGTGGGAATAAAATGACACTAGTGTTGCATTTGCCGAACACTGAAATAATGATTAAACAAAACCATGACAAGGGATCCTGGACTGGGATTCCTGCAGGGGTTTAGAGGGAAACCACGGTGGGTTTCAAATCTTCTCTCTCAGGCACCAAGAATGAAGAAAGGAAAAAAGGACACAAAGTGCAAATCAATCAGGTTATTATAGAGAAAAAGGAGAACACCGTTCTCTAACAACTAACGCACTCTCAGCTCTTTTAGGCAGTGTTGTATACAAAAAGGATCTCCAGGTGGCCTGTGGGGTTACATCTGTCCCGCTGGGATACAATGTTGAGGCTCTCCTCAGACCTCCCAAGGCTACGCCGACTGCAGCTCCGCTCGCATCAGCCTGGCAGTCTTGCGATTCCTCAGCCCGTCCCGTATCTCTCCTCCTCGTTCAGCTGTTCAACGGTGCATAACGCTGGGATTCCGTGCAGCAGCTCCAACTCTACCGGTTTCGCATGATTGCTGCCTCGGGAATGCATTACACCCCTGAGGAAGCAAACGTGAAAAACAGGTTTTTATTCATTTCTATTGATAACCTTAAGGGGGTTAATTGCTGTTACTACTGGAACAAAATAAGTCCTGTCCTCGTGAAAACAGGAGCATATTAAAAAGTCTTTTAGAATGGCAGGCTGCACCGAAATGGTGTATCCTTCAATACATTTTCAAGCTCCAGAGCTGCAAACTTTAGAGGATAGATGTTTTGATGGAAGCTGCAGGTCTGGTCCCCCCAGAGCGGTCTGGAAATTCTGCCCTCACTCAGGACTACAGAATCATGGCACTTCGGAAGTCTCCAGTGACTATCGAACTTTTAGTCGACTCTTATCAGCAGTTTTACAGCTCTTCAAGGGATTTAAAAGACAGGTCCAAATATTGATTTAGAAATTGCCTGTTATTTTCATCCTGATCGCTTACTATTGTGAAATCTTGTAAATTATTCTATTTTGGGGAAATGTTGCTATGAACATATTTTTCCCCCCACAGGTAGCAATGTGGTTAATGATGGCCAATATGCATTCTCCCACCCGTGCCAAGAACTGCTTTATAACTCAATGCTGATCACAGCAACTCTGGAATCACGTCATTCCCTTATTTAGAAGCCTCTAGCTTTCCCATAATGAAAGAAAACATGTCAGCAATGTATATATTAATACAGGTAGTAATAATCCAGTTATGGTGGGTAAAACAAAAAAAGGGACAAGACCCTCCACCGTACAAAGTTCAGCAGAGAAACAAGCATTCTATCTAGGTCTTCCAACCTGCTTTATCCCCCCCCCCCCCCATTGTAGCCCTGGCAAGACTCACAACTTGCTTTATTCTCCTTGTCTCAAGCAGAATGAAGTAAATCTCATGCCGACGAAAGACCCGAAAACAGTCAAACTCCACCCCTCCCATCTTAATACCGCCCACTCATCATACCCCTGCCCTATTGTGCAATAACCATGCCCTTAGCACACGCTGTATTCTCGGTTCTGTGGTAAGAAAGGGGTCTCACAAATGCGAGGCCCATTCTCAAACACGGGGGTGGTGGACCCTTGACAGCTCTGCAATAACCACATGTTGTACAGTGGGTAAGCTGCAGACAAGGATTCTGGCTAGGGACATGCAAATAAGTACCCAGTGGGTGAGTTACTTTTAGCTTCATCTCCACATTATGTGTGTAACCCTCCCTGCCCGGCTCCTAGGGAGTTTACATCAGATACTCTGCAGATTTGGCTTGTACAGTGTATTACCTTGTCAGGGTATTAGGTCCGTGCAGCTTGGTGTTGAGGTAGAAAAGGAGGTGCCAAGAACATTACAGTTACAAAATAGGACAGGCTTTATTTACAGAGTTGACTGAACAACAACTTCCCAACATATATCAATGCATTCCTGGAGAGGCACCATCTTCAGATATTTTAACTGGTTACATAGACATACAAGATAGAGTATTCCTTCTGTTACATGCTCTCTAAAATACTTTCTGGGTCCCTGATTGAGGATCATATTTTTGGCCAAACAGTCCTTTGTACTATCTCTTGCTATGACCATCCATTTGGGTAGCGCTTCAGTGGTAGGATGGCAGAGGGGGGGGGGGGGGGGGGGTCCCATCTACATGGGCCCTACTTTATGTTCCCCTGGGATGCTCACAGCGGGAGCATGTACAGGACTACTATCTAATACTGTTCCAGACTAGTCCCAGGGCTACTATTTGGGTAATCCTTGGGGGACACAGTCCTCCCACCTGGGGACCTGTATCTCTCCTTCATGCTAAGGATCCTAACTTCAAGGGCACTTCCCTATCAAAACAACAAAGGGGCTACCACCCTAGACTACCTAATTAAATACCTTTGTACTTACATATTTACAGGTGAGACTCCCTCCTTTGGCTCTCCTCCTGGGATCTAAGGGTGAACTAATCCCCTCCAATTTATAACGTATTTTCTATCTCCCTGTCTCTGGGCAGAAAAGGGGCTGAGCTAGGCCTCTGTTGAGTCACGTCTACTCATCCAGCATATTCCATTAGCAGGGTGCCTGCCTGGTCACTTTGCAACATACTATCCAAAAGGGGGCAGGTGTTCAATATCCAACTCAACTCCTTCAAACTCTTTAACCACCTTACACACATATGGTAATCCCGAGGGGGGTTACAGGTGGATGCCGTAGAGACGGGGTGGCCAACTCCAGTCCTCAAGGGCCACATTTAGGTCAGTTTTTCAGGATACCCCTGCTTCAGCACAGGTGGCTCAGTTGACTGCACCACCTGTGCTAAAGCTGGGATATCCTGAAAACATGACCTGTTGGTGGCCCTTGTGGACTGGAGTTGGCCACCCCTGCTCTAGAGCTTTTAAAGATCATGAATGAGGGAGTGGAAACAAAAACTATTTATAATGTAGATTTTACGATCATCTTACCATGAAACAGGTTAGATAAATGTTGTAAAAAAAACAGTCCAAAGCAACTGTTTACTGTATACCATAAACGCATGAAAAGTTTTTTTTTTTTTTAAATGGAAAATATTATTTAAAAAATACTTCTTTTCTTTTTTGGTTTGTTAGTCACTTTGGTCTTAGGAGGGACAGCCTCAAGCATCTGCCATTAGCTTTTACGGATATTGTAACAAATCCCTAAATCCCGCATTACAGTTAAACAACACTAACTAACAGAAAGTTCTGACTTTTCTACTCCACCAGCCAGCAACCTCTTGCAGGCATCTCCAGTGCTGAAGGGAGTTACATCTCCAGATACTGACCAGCCCATGTTGCCACATCAACCTGGACCATTGATATGTTGGTTCTAGGCGTCTCAATGGTATGCTTTTCATGGCCCTGAACGCTACTTCTGACTGTAGAATTATCTCCTAAAACTCGTCGGATTCTGGTCAAAAATGGGTAAGCAGCAAGAAACAAAACTACTATACCAGTGTACAACCTTACAACACGTAATGCAACATAAAGGCAACATAAAGGCCTGAATCGCATTCTTGGTTCTCTGCATCAAGTCTGAAAAACATTAACCCTTTTCTACTCATTCAAGATGGGTTTCATATTATGGTCAAGAAGCTAAAAGGTCTGCCACCATTGTCAAGGTGTCCACACTCTGGTCCCTCCACTCTAGCAGGTTATTTATCAAAGTAGCTCATGCGTCAAGCTGGGGCAATAAAAGGTGAAATTAAATAGCATGCGATTTATTAGATATAAGCCATTCAATGTTTTTTTTCCTTTCATTGATAAATCTGTTGCGGTTTGATAAACGAGTGCCTAGAACTTTAAATCTTTAGCTTGTCAAAATCACATTTAATCAATTTACTGTTTGGCCTTCAATGTATTACATAGCCGTGCAAGCCCTTCCTGCACAAGTGAAGGATATCTTACTGCAATAAAATAATGGTTTCGTTATGCTAAATTGATGAGTGCATTCAGACTGTCACACAGTCACATGTATGTAAAAAGTTTCAGGTTGAGCGTATTCTGACCAGAATGATATAGATGTATATCATTCACAACACAAGCACCCTGTAATGCGACGTACATATGATGCAGGCATCAATACGCTCATTAATAAGAAATAAGGCAAAATAGTTACCTTTTTAACCATACGTTGGGTATGTATGGAAGAGGCATGCAGATAAAACTCAACACAACTGTAATGTTTTGAAGTCAAAACGGAGAATCTATTTTTAAATGAAAAGGGTATTTACAGTCTATAGATGTAAAAGTGTGCCAAAATTATAAAGATTTCCAAAGAAAAAATTTCAACCATCACACCTCCAGTGGGCATTGTCTAAACATCAACTCCAACATTATTGCACGAAAAATCTGATCAGCAAAACAAAACGAAGTCTCTTCATCAGACACAGTGAACATTGATTATGTCATTATCTTATGTTTATTCTCCATTTCTCAGTTGAGTTATGTTATACGTTTTTATTTAGGTATTTTATTTTTATTTAGGTACAACACTAGACGGTTTACATTTTTTTTATATAAATGGTTGAATTTGTGTTGATGTTGACTTCCAGCCTTTCCCTAGTTACAATACAGAGAGAGGTAAGCCTTTTCCAGTGGCCCCAGGGACTTGAGTGCCTTTTTTAGGGATAAGAGTTGGTGGTTATACAAGGTTTCTCATTGTTAAGACTGGTTTATCTTGAGAAAGGTCTCTTATAAGGACTGAAACAATGATGCGACAAATAAAAAAAAAAAACAGAGTTCACCAAAATAACAAGAGTGCCACCTACCAATATATATTTATTTTCTTGAAAGATGCTGGGGAAGAAGAGAAATTCCCTGCAAAATATTTTACATACTGCTTGAAGAAGAGGACAATTACGGAACAATGGAGGAATGAATGCCATAGTTCTCCTCATCCACAAGAAAGGAGACCTCAGCAACTACAGACCAGTCAGTATACTTCCAATTGCTTGTAAGATTTTTTTTACGAAGATGCTCACTAATTGGCTGCCACAGACTCAGGACTTTGCCCAGCCTAGAGAACAAGAAGAATTTTGCAGTGGATACAACACATCCATGTTGTATAAGAAGTGATTTCCTAAAGTAATATGACCACTCAGCTAAGGATTTGTAGATTACAAAAAAAGCATTTGATTCTGACTACACTTTAGCGATTCTAAATGCATTAAGAAAACAAAGTGTTGATGAAGCAAGCGTACATTGATATTATAAGGAACATTTATGAGAATGCCATATCAACCATTAGACTACATGAAGATATAAGCAAGATACAGTAAGGATCAGCAAAGGGAGTGCAGCAGCTTTTTGTGCCAAAACATGAATTAGGAAAAAAAAAAAAAGGGAAAAAAAAGGAAACAAAATTAACAGTGAATACTTGAGACCTTCGATTTGCAGAAGACATTGTTATTTTTGTTATTTTGCCCCATGGCCAGAAGACCTCCAGCAACATATCGGAGAAGTCGCAAACAGGTAAAAAAAATGTGCAACAAAAGTGTCAACTCTGCAATGACCAAATAAATATGGGGCGGTGGGGAGAGAGAAAAGATTACAAAGACAAAGAGAGACAGAGACAGAGAGACAAACAAACAGACAAAGAGAGAGAGAGAGAGAGAGAGAGAGAGAGAGAGAGAGAGAGAGAGAGAGAGAGAGAGAGAGAGAGAGAGAGAGAGAGAGAGAGAGAAAGAAAGAGAGAGAGAGAGAGACAAACAGACAAAGAGAGAGAGAGAGACAAAGACAGACAAAGAAAAAGAGACAGAGACAGAGACAGAGACAGAGAGAAAAAGACAGGAGAGCGAGAATTTCTGGGTAAGCTGAGACTGGGCAGACTAAAGAAACATTTAGTTAATGTACAACAGGAAGCCCTACATCAGTAAGATCTGATGTACAGATGAAATCTCCGGTTCTGTCTCACCCTCCCCGCGCCTTTTGGGAATCCCGCCCACCACTGCACCGCCTTTTACTAAGCAGTAGCAGGTGAACGCGTACCGCTGGAAGCCACAAACTCCCCCGCTGGCAGCCGGCGAACTGCCCACTGTGAGGATCCGTTAGACTCACCACCCTCGGCGCGCCTCCCTCTGCGATTGGGTGCTCCGCTGCTCCATCTCCCTCCTCCATCCTCCTCCAGGCACCAGTCTACAGGCGCATCACGCGCAGACATAAATACAGAGTCTCCTGGTCCCGCCTCTAAATTGCGCAGTCAGCGTGCTGTGTGCGCACATTGCACCTGCTCCGCGTCATCAACCTGCAGCTGCTATACGACTCACCTGTCTCCTGCGTGACTGCAGCCAACCACAACCCGCACTGATGGCACGCCTCCTCTCCTCACTCATTGGCTCTCCTCCCTGTTATATGCTCAGCCGGCCCACTGGCTCATCGGCTGAGCATAACCCTTGGTCATTGCAAAGTGTTTCACCGCTCTCCTTGTTCCTGCTGCCTTGCGCTCCTGTTCCTTGATCTCTGTTCCTGACCCGGCTATCCCTTGGACTCCGCTCTTCTGTACTCCTGACCCCGGCTACCATCGGCAATCCGCATCTCTCCAACCTTGACCTCGGCATACGTACCAAGACTACTCTCATCTCTCCAACCCTGACCTCGGCTAATAGTACCTGCAACGATCCGTACCTCTTCAATCCAGACCTCGGCAAGTTTCTCGACTATCCATACCTCTCTAACCCCGACCCGGATACCTCGACCAATCTACACTCCAGACGTGCCCACGTGGCTGTGGGTTGGTGTTTATCTAATCCCCACCTCGTGATACCCACGGAGCGGGTCGGAACTGGAATCTTCATCTATATGTTGTAAACCTTCTGCTACGTTGTTTCCACAAGAGAGATCAACCCCTTTGAGTACCCTGTATGTCAAAAAGTGGCAGCAATCTAGAACATTTGATCGAGGCCTTCCTGCCGCGACCAAATCTCCCCTCGCATTTAGCCACTACTCAACTCGCCGCCAGGACCTCTCTCTGCCGGACACTTCGCCGCCAAGGTAAATACCCAACTTTACCCCTTACCGCAAAAAGCCCTAATCTTAACTCTGAATACAAATGCTGCCCCTACCCTAAAAATCTTAACTCCTTACCCCAAAACACCTTACCCCAACCCCAAAACACCCATCCTTAACCCTCTACACTAAAACACCTATCCTTAATCCCCTACCCGATAAATTAATCCTTAAATTAACTGACTTTGGCGGTCGAGTGTCCAGCGGCGAAGAATCTCTCTGTGGCCGAACACCGGCAAAGATTTGGTCGCGGCGAGACGGCCGAGTCCAAAATATCAAATTCCGACCCAGGGAGCACTAAAAATGCTAATTTTCTATGGGGAGATCATGTTCATCGAGCAGTGCACGTAATCTTTTTACATTCTCGGGGGCCTGCCCGTGACAATGTGCTCGCTTAACCAGTGTATCATGTGGTTAAGTGCCGTCAGTCCTCCGGCACTGAAACGTTTAAAAGGGCATCAATGTGATTTAATAAAGAAAATCAAAAGGCAAGCGGTGATAAAATATAATTTCCACAAAATCAAAAAGATTTGAGCAGAACTTAAAATGGCATTGCAGGATAGCATTGATTTGATATAATCTCCAATAATAACAAACAGGACACCATAAAAAAGGAAAGGGTCGGACAAGATTAAAGGCGAAACGCGTCTGACTGAATTTGGACACTACATGCCACCGTAGCTGGAAGGAAATACTCTACTCGGCTTTAAGACAGAACCGCTGCTGGTGCGCATGCGTGGGAGCGGAGCTGCGGCAAGGAGTCAGTGAAGGGAGCAACTGGACTGTGCACAAGCCCGGATGAGTCCCCCGCTGAAGTCATCTTTTACGCTGAGGCAGACCCCACACCGACACCTGGAGATTCAGGGGAGAGGCTTGTGGAGTCTGGGATGCGATTCATTTCAATGCTACATACCGTTGGCCGTTTGTGAGTGTGCAATCTCTTTTTACTTATTGTCTTAAATAAATGGTTTTACACTATATCCTTCTCCTTATATTTTTAGGCACAATCAGCAACCTCCCCCCCCTTTTTTGTGGAGCCACTATTGATGTGAGTGTCCTTTTGCTTAATAACAATCAACACAAGCTATATTATTTTTTGAACTCATTCTAACCACCCCCCTCTTTGCGGTTTGTCCTTTTAACCTTTTTTTCATATGTCCTGGAAACCACGAGTGGAACCACGCGCTGGAGGACCCCTTTTTTTCCTGACTGATCTTGATTGGAGTACTCTGAATCAACTCTAAGAACTCTGCGGGCAGCGGGACTTCACTATGTGTGGGCCTGAACATCTGCTTTTACATCTACATACGGTTGGCACTACTATAACCCTTTTTTCTTTTATCTAAAGATTAAAGTCGGGCAGTAAGGAAAAGAAATACAATCTCTAGATGAATAAAAAATAAAAAATTCAATATGGGGAGACTCAGAGTAATGTACAGCGCATAACTTCAGTGTATCTGAATACAAGTCACTGTATTCCACTGCACCTTACCCCACTTCTGTCTACTCCGTTTAGATCGATCTCTCGTATTACCATGACTCCCCCCCCCAAATAATACTCAAAATCTGTCAAATAAGGATGGTCTCTATCAGCTGCGATTTCCTCTCCCCAAATCTCCTGCTTGCCTCTGTTTACCTGCTCCTGGGCAGGGATATCATCAGATAGGGATTAAGGCTTCATCAGCTTCTAACCTGTCGTGCTCTTCCATCCCAGGCAGCAGGGACTTGGAAGGAGGTTGAAGAGGAGGTCTAAAGAAATGTGGACAAATATAGATGACCAGCGCATCAGAAACGAATTGAGTCCCTTTTCATAAAGGTATACACCTTGATAAAGGGCACACGTTACGAAACGCGTAGGTGTGGTGATTTTTTGAGCTCCCTAGGGGTTTTGTTGGATCCATTTCAAGAAGAAGGTATTTATTTTACTGTGAGCCTCCTCCTGTTTTTCTGGCAGTGCGCTGCCGTTCTCTTTTTTTTTCTCTCTAATGAAATGTGGAGTCTTGTCCTCTGCAAAAGGGAAGGAAAACCAGTAAAGCGTGTGTCACCTTTTTACTTCAGTACCATGTGCAAGTAGTCATTCTACAGATTCTGAAAACTGCCATATGACCTACAGGTCTGCACTAGTCTCATATAGTTGAACTCTTCCCCAGCACTCGAAACTGGCTTTCCTGCATATTGAATAATGGTCAACGGAGGCAACTAATGATTTATCTTATTGTGCTCGGTTAGTGCACAGTGACAAAAAGATATGCTACAAATGTCTATGATAAATCAAATACACATTTCTGCACAGTAACAACTCAATTCAAATACAAATGTTAGATCAATGTTAATATAAACACTCAAAGCTGCTTTAGTAATGTATATACTTTGTTCTAATGTATGCAGAAGGTGATTTACACACGCTGAAAAAGCTAACACACAGCAAAGATACAAAATATGTTGTTTCAGAGCCATAGGCTAGTTAGGGCTGAAACAGAGCTTCCCACAGGCAGTGCTAGCTAAAGCTATAAAACAGCAACGGCAAGGTCATCCCTGACAGATCATTATAATAACGACAGATCATTATAATAACGACTGGAAATCATCCTGATGAAGGTTCAACACATTTCCTAAGCTTCATACTTTAATGTGAAAAACAGAAAGTGAATCCCTGCGCTTCTCTCTTTGGGATAGCAATAAATGGGGAATAAATATATATGGTGTAAAAATCTATAAGATAAAGGAGACTTTTGGTTACATCCTTTGATCAAATAATGCCAAGCCCTATGCTAAATGCATACTACAGAAGTGGTTAATACATCCAAGCATATGCTTATATAACCTATATTTGTTTTACATTTTCTGCTGGGCCGAATTAAATCCTTAGCAGCACGCTCCTAGAGGGCACCACTATTAGGGTGTTATTAATGTATTTAGCCAAATCACCTGCAACTGCTTATTGAGCAACTTGTGGGAGGCCAGCCCCTCCTTCTTCTAGGTATGTAATCTCCCAGTATGGTCCCTGTATTTCACTATTCGAACGGTGATTATATATTTGCTCGTACTTTAGTGCAAGGACGGTTTTCCTCAAATATTTTCAATATCTTACTGTTGCTGCAAACACACTGCAACAAAAAGGGGTTAAGTACGATGTTCCTTGGCATTTCCCCTTATTTAATTTTGGAAACTGATTAGTCACCATCCTCGTGCCAACCTTAAGTTACTGGTTTGCCATCACGTCATTCCTTCTCTTTTCTACAGCGAGTAAACCCAATTCCGTCAGCCTGCCAACTGCAATCCCCACAAAAAAGGGATTTTATTTGTACCTGACAAGACCCAGATGCTGGTAAAATTAACGTATCATTTTTATTGTAGTTTATTACAACAACAACAAAACCCTACAAATATCACCCCGGATGTCACCAATAGAAAGCTGCGTTGTCGTTGGGTGATCACGTGTCAGATTTCTATTGATCACTCAGGTGGTCATAGTGGTGGTATTTTTGTTTTCCTAGTGTTGACCCAGCGGCCAGAGTACTGTTCTTCAGAAAAAGTATTGTCTGGGACACTTCATGGTTATTTGTGTCAAAAAAGGCAAGAAAAAATAAACCCCAGCAGTATGGATAGCTGCTTTGACCTAGAGAGCTCTTATTTTTGGATACAGCCCATCCATGCATTCTTGAAGGCCAAGCCCACAACTAGGCACGCTACTCCCAAGATCAGCATCGCAATGCTGACTACAATAAAAGTGTTCCTTCCTAGGTCTGGCATATAACATTCTGCTGACACATTGTTAGTAAAGCGCAGTGTGGCATTTCTTTACATGCAGCATCATTGCACAGCTGACCCATCGTCAAGGTGTGGTCAACAGTGAGGAACAGACCCTATGTTTCTGATAGCAGTCACTCCTTATACTGAAATTGTACAAGGTCTTATGTGCAGGACTTTGCACTTGTCCTTACTCTTAATTATCTTTTTTTTTTTTTTTTTTACAGACCAAATCTCTAGTTTACCAAGGTCATTTCTAATTTTAAATCAGGTCTCCAACTGCACCCAGCTCCTGTTAGCTTGGTCTCGGCTGAATAATAGAAATGTGACCAGATTTCCCTTTAAAATTTATTTTGGAGGACAGTGATCTGTGTTTGCACTAGAGGCCTCTAATACCACTTTTTTCCCTTCCACGCTGTTACTTACAGTGCCACTCTGCTTTGCCTTATTTCAAGTGGGTCATTAAGATGCAGACATGTGAATCTCAATCTTATTTTTATAGCATAAAGCTTATGTAAATCTTTCAGAAATGCAATCCAAAGATTTGTGCCTACATTTTTATAAATTGTGATATTAAAAAAAATATATATATATAATAATAAATAATAATAATACAAACACACACATACACATATATATACACATATATACACACACACACACACACACACACACACACACTTATATATTAAAAGCCACTTTAACCACCGATGAGAGTCCCTTTGGCCCCCACTTGCCATTCCTTCCTAGTTTGATATCAGTTTCCCCACCTCACTGTAGTTTTAAGTCGACCACATTTTTCTAGTTATCAGGAGAAAAACAGATCATATGCGCGGTTAAGGTTTTCAATGGATCATTAAGGTCTAGGTATATTATTAGAAGCGAGAAGAAAGGGTTGCGTGAGAAGAGACACTGAATCTATAAAACAATGACACCAAGATTGAATCAGGGGAACCTGGTTCAAATCCCGGTGTCAGCTCCTTGCGACAGTCAGCTTATCTCCCTGTGCTTCAGGAACCAAATACATAGGATTGTAAACTCAGCTGTGACAGTGCCTGTAAAATCCCTATGTGCTGCGTACTGCTCACTGTACTGCAATTGTGAAGCGATTTGAGTCACATTGGGAGAAAAGCGCTATATGAAATAAAGTTATTATTATTTCCTAGTCTAATAGTGCAAATACCCCATCATAAATTATAATGTGCTTTACACAGATTTGATGGTGGTTATTAACCTCAAGTTGTATGCAACTGAGGAGGGTTACAGAACTGTTAAAGTAAACCTGTGTCTCCATTAGAATAAAGGTTGCTCAAGGTCTTGACTGCTTGCTGCTGAAAGCAAAACAAATAAATGTTTAGTTGGCTCTTTCTCAGCGGTTCAGACCAACAGATTGCTCAAGTCTCCAAGTCAGAGGTAAAGCACAGGACAAAAACAACTTTGGTTTCTTAAAGGGTTTCATGGCTATAAAAGGCTACTGTGCATCACAAAGGTCAGCCAATTTTTGGGGATCTTTAAGGGCAAAAACAACAAGCTAAATGGAGAAACAAGCAAACCAAGACTACCTACACTCTACTGCCATGAAGAGAGAAATTTCTACAGGTGACCTTCAAGTCAGTATATACCACAGAGCATGTCCTCCATCGCTCAATTTTCTGATTGCCAGATAGGGTCCCCTGTTGGTTCACATCCCACTCTGATGCTGCCAGAATATACCAGGGGACAGGAATGGGAGGCTGCACCACAATGAAGGAAACATTCCATCATGTCAGATTGTAACATTGTACGGAGTCATGGACGTCGTGGTTTTCCCCGGTGTGTTGCCACGTTCAGTATTTCTATCCAACAGGGGTCTGTCCTGGGACCTCTTCTCTTTTCTCCTTCTCTCTAGGTGATCTTATCACAACTCTTGGGTTCAAATATCACCTCTATTCTGACACACAAAACTACTTTTTAACCCCTGACCATACACCTGCTGTACAGACCAGTCTCTGAATGTCTCTCCGATTTAGATCCTCCTGAATGGCCCTCCGCTGACTCAAACTTAACATGTCAAAAACGGAGCGGCTCATACTTCCTCCCAAGCCTGGCCCTAAAGCCCCCTTCTACATTACTGTTGGCATTACTATCATACACCTAGTATCACAAGTAATATTACATAGGTGTCACATTTGACTCCTCTCTCACATTCAAAAAGGTAGCTAAAACCTGTCGTTTTTTTCTCCGCAATATTGCAAAGATACGCCATTTTGTCTGTTGCTCTACTGTTAAAACGCTTGGCTATTGTAACCTCCAGCTGTCCAGCCTTCCTGCCTCGCACCTGTCTCCCCTACAATCTATCCTAAACGCTGCTGCCAGAATCACTTTACCCTCTCCTAAATCTGTTTCAGCGCTTCTCCTGCTGCAACCTGTCTCCTGGCTTCCTATCAAATCCAGGATCACACACACACACACAATTTCCCTCCACTTTTAAAGCTATACACTCTTCTTTCCCTCCTGACATCTCAGCCCTAATTTATCGCTATGCACTATCCCGAATCTTTTGTTTTGCTCAAAGAGGTCTTCTCTCTAACCCTTTTGTATCAAAAGCCCTCTCCCACCTAAGACATCCCACTCACTGCCCCACACCTCTGAAATGCCTTTCCTCTCAATATCTGACAAGCACCCGCTCTACCCACCTTTAAGACCTTAAATAAACCCTCTTTAACCATGCATATGGGTAGCTCGTGGCTGATACTATACACCTCATATATCGACCGTGGCCCCTTGCAGACTCACTTACCAGAACAACTTCCTACGGTTTCTGTACATTTTTCCTACTTACCACTTAGATGGTAAGCTCTTCGGAGAAGGGACTGCTTTTCCTAATGTTACTTGTATGTCTGAACTGCTTATTCCCATGATGTATTTGTTATTTTAGATTCTGGTCACGTGTATTACTGTTGTGTAGTGCTATGTACATTAATGGCACTATATAAAGATATACATACATCCGGCACCTACTGTGATGTCATTCATGGCGCTGCCTGCGACATGGACCGTTTTGGTAAGAACAAGAAAGGGTGTTTGAAAAGAATGTGATTTTAAAGCAGCAGTTCAAGCTGCCGTTTAAAAAAAAAATACATTAAATATATTCATCAATACAATCTACACGCTGACAAGTGATTAGCCAAGTTGCCGATCGATCGGCGAAGATTCGGCTCGGGGGTTCACTAAATGGCTGTCAGTGCAGCAGAAGAGGACTCAAGATGCAAAGTTTTATGGGGAAGATCATGTGACCAGGCAGTCACTAGATTCTATTGCTGCACTGCTAGAGAAAGGACAGGGCTCAAAAAGGGATGTGCCAGGGCCTGTTTCAGAAGAGGAAGGGGATGCGACACTGTAAATGGTTGCTATAGAAACAAAATGCTTCTTACATTATAATACATTAAAAATGTCTTTAAAATGTCTTGTTTGTTTATGCTTCAAGTATTTTCTCATAGTACAGAACCGATTTATTTAAAAAAATTTAAAAAAAAGGATATTGCTTGAACTTCAGCTTTAACGTGAAGTTTTCATTTCAGACCAAGTTTTTGAGCAGTGATTTATAACCAGTGCTAGAAGCATCTACCTATGGAAAATATTCTCATTACATTATGGTCATTTATGGAGAACTGGAAGCTGTGTGAAATGACATCAAAATCTATGGGATCTGGAACTTTCTGTACCATAAATATCACCAAAGTGTGCCAACATAGAGGCTCACTGTTTAACTTTTTTATTGATCATAAACCAATAAGCTTTTAAAACTAAAACCCCACAAATAAACAAAGAACAAGAAGACACCCATGCCTGTCTTTAACAATTCCCCAATAGTGAGATAATAGGACACATTTACCGGCCATCAAAACAGCTTACCCTTAAAAAAGACGGACACACACAATCCTATGACACAAGCCTACCTGATCTGTTATAAATTCACCTAAATATCAATTGTTCTTCCCTGCGTGCAATTAAAGAGCCAACTCAAGTGGTAAAAAACAGAAATTGTATTTTAATTTAAAAAAAAAAAAATGTAAAATCTGAAACTCTGGTATACACGCGCGATGGAGGACGGCAGACCAAACCCGCAGAGAAAGAAGCTCCTATTTAAAATGCTCTACTCCCCTCCTCCTTTCTTTTTGGTTATACTGTGGTTCTATTTTCTTTTACGAGGTTGTTGGTATTCCCAAGTGTTTATTGATATTAGTCAAGTCTAAGATTATAATGGCTGCAGATAGGTCAATTATGAATTGGTTTGATTTAGATCCAATGTAACCTTAGAGATAGAGAGAGAGAGACTTTACAAATTATATTTATCCCACTTTATTTTCTGGATAATTGAAAAGGACTCAAAATGCACACAGCACTTTGTTAGACAGTTGTCCGCTTAATCAAAAGCTATGTGTAAAGAAATGTTCCATAAGTGCAATGATATTGATGGTCCAGTTGTATACATTAGAAAAAGCAATAACTGTTGCTATATATTGGTCACAAATGTGTGCATGTTAGTGTCTGTGGGTATGTGAGGTTTGAATTTACTAGGAAAGCAAAAAAAAAAACCAGCATGTTGGACAAATGAGTGATTTGATTGAATTGTCTCTCTATGTGTACATTCATTTTTATTTTTATGGTCCACTGCAACAAATGTATTCTTCATGGCAGGGAGTCTCTGGCAGCTCGTATGCAGATTTTAGAGTTAAATTCCTGTGTAGCAGCAAAGACATACCTTGGATTAAATGTAAACAGACATTTAGTCTCATGACCAGGATCCACCCTGCACAGTAAATGAAGTAGCTGTACTTGGAAGTGCTGGCAATATTGAATCACATTGAATAAACACTGGGGGTTAAAAACAATGGAGTCTGCATAGTGTACAGGACAAAGTAACTGCACCGTGAACAGGTCATTCAAAACCAAGGGCTCGATTATACCAGATGCCGCTGAGCGGCAGCGCGATCCGGTGATGTCAACCTCACGCTGCCGCCGAGCGGCATCTTGATTACACCAGGGAAACTTCAAAGCGGAGACAGGGAGACAGGGAGGCGTGGCCGTGAGCGGTTTCACCCTCATTGGCTGGAACCGCTGACGTGACGCAGCGTCGCCAGCCAAGAAGAAATCCGAGGATCGCGCCAGGAGACATCCGCCCTGCAGTGCCATGCGGCGCGTACGCCACAACAGGTATAAGCGCTGCTATTGTTTTTTTTTTTTAAGTTGTTTTTCAGGCAAACGGCGCCGCGAGCGTGCGTTTTTCTGTATAATCACGGCCTTAGGCTAAGGCCCTGCTGCCTCAGACCACGCGCCCGCACTGCAGACAGGCTGCGCGTGGAGAGGCACTTGGGGCTTTTTCTGGTCCAAAGGGACCATTTTTGCGAGCTGCAGACGTGATGGATACTAATACAGAAAAGGAATTCAAAAATGCTCAGGGAGAGACAAAAAAAAAAAAACAGCTTTTCAAGGTTGAACAGCAGCCCAGGAGGCCTTTTACCATGGGTCAATTTATGTTTTTATATATTCAATTTAAAGATTGGTTTGTTAAGCATGGCTGCAACATTGAGGCTTCAATCTGTGATCAAATTTTTTTATTTTTTTGCAGAAAAATCGTAATTGTTTCTTCAGCCTGTAAATGCTGAAACGAGAATCGTTTCCTCCGGGCGAACGTGGAATCCGACATGTTTAGTCAGGACGCCTTTGACTGTGACCTTTACCTACGATGCTTTTCTCTTTCGTTAACGTCAGCATTTCAATTCAGCCTCAAAACAAAAAAAGGAACAATACGGATTTAGAAACTGGGAGAAAAAAAAATTCGTACAAGTGCAGTTTAGTGCAGAAAATGTCATGTACAAAAAGCACACGCGTATAAACCCGTTTGTGTTCTGTTCTCTTATTAGCCCTCGCACTAAATTCATTTCCCCACAAATTCCTCTGAAAGATTTAGAGATGTGGAAAAAGATATACTGTATATATACACATTTTCACAGAGAGAAGCAAAAGCACTGATGCGATTTGTTTCCAAACTAGCAGATTTAGCTCTTGTTGCAATAAATTAAACTGGCTCATTCCAGGATAGCCATCACTCTGGCTGTACCATACAGCATCATTTAAATTCCACAATTATACTGCAGACTGCTGAGAGCGGCACTGTTACTCTGGCAGGCCTTCGTGGGGTACTTAATTGTCATGGTTTAATGTGGAAATAACAAACTGCATAGAACCCATTTACATTAAATGTAATGTCAGAGAGTTAAAGCAGCAATACTACTTTTCAACTTTTTTTTTATTTTTTTATTATTATTTGTATATGTAAAACATGTGACAAGACCTACATTTTTACCTAAGGTGGCAAATCATTTGGTGCTCCAGAGGTCTGCAACGTCTCCAGTAAGAAGAGCCATTTTATACAAAATATATATCTTTCTCCAAAATATTCAGAGAGCCGCAACACATGCATGAATATTACACCCCCAGAAACACATACTGTACACACACACACACACACACACACACACACACACACACACACACACACACACACACACACACACACACACACACACACACACACTATATAAGCATAAACATACGACAAAATATCCTTTTATTTAGTTTTTTCATTACAATACAGGAGAGAGACAGACATACAACTGGGGAGACATTGGGCCCGGCGGCAACAAGAGGCCAGACCAGCACGCGCCGGCCGGGCCCCCCACCCCCGCAGCCACCGCCCGGATATAGTGAGGCAGACAAGCAGCAGCTGGGGGTCGGCAACCTGCAGAGAGCACAAGTAGGAGCGGAAAGAGCTGCATGCGGCTCCTGAGCTGCAGGTTGCCGACCCCTGGCATAACAGAATGGCTGCTTCAGGTCAGTGTAACTCAGCGGCTACAATGTATCCTTATAGATTACCAAGGTAACCATATCTATTGTTACAGTTTACAGCTCACACTGCTGAGAAATGTTTGAACAAATGATCACAAACAGGAGGAAAGTGCTACAAAGATCTTGCAGTGCTTGGGAGGTGAGCTAAAACCTGCTATGGAAATCAAAGGATGCTTTAAAACTCATTAAAAATGGCATTAAGAATTGACAATCAAAAAGCAAAACAGTCAGTCACTATTATCCAATACTGCAGAACTGGTTTATTTTATAAACAAAACAAAGAAACATAAGATTTCACATGTTTTGCAGCTTTAAATGAAACTTTTAGGATGTTCAAATACAGGAACACTAACGCTGATGGGTAACTTTTTTATCTATGACACACCCCTATAAACTCTGAACGAGAGAGCGTACGCCGCATTGAGGGAGAAGACACTGACACTAGACACAAAGATTAAGGAACTATATAGATGATATAAAAACAAAAAGTTATAGGAACAAGCACTCGGTTACTAATCTGAGGGGAGAAAATACACACAAAGGTATCATTTCAATTGCTCCATCAATTAATTTTAACCCTACAGACAAAAAAACTGCATTAAAAAGAAGCTGTAGCCGTTGTTTTTTATCCCCCCAAAACACCTCTAGGGTTCATGCATAAAAATAAAAAACTCATCATGACAAAATATACATAAAAAATAAATAAAAATGTGGGAGTGGAGTACTTGCTTAGAAACGTAAATAAATGGTCAAGAAGAGCCCAGAGAAAGGTTAGGAGTCACAGTAGCAATAATACTTTAACGATGGGGTCCCATACAAAATTGGAGCATTAAAACATTCGTCCCCTTCACATGAGGAGTGGGGGAAAAAACTCTCCAGTTTCTCAAAGCCAGTAACCCATACGAATGTGAAGCCCCTCTGCAAGGTCTACATGGAAGGAGGTGATATTGGGCCCTTGTTCAATAGATTATGAAGCGGCTTCCCATGAATGAATTCAAATAAATGGGACTACAATGTTCTCCAGCATGGGGAGACATTCAACAGCATAATTAATGAGGGCTGTACCTGGACCCCAAATATTGCAGCACATCGTAAACTAATTATCTCCAGAAACTATACTAAAACCCAGGAAAGTCACTCAGTGCGCAAAGCGGCTTCAACAGCCATTCGTTTGTCTAAAGTCTCCATCTGATGTTTTTTGTAGTATACAGGTAATTGCCAACATAAGTTTGCAACATCTGCAAAAGAGACTTCCCACTTCCCTTCAGGACTTCAATGTAAATCCTAAATACCACCAATTCAACTCGGATCTTCAACAAAGCACACGACAGAAAGATTGCGCTTCATTAAACCCAGCAGCAAACAGTCCAATGAAAATTCACAAAGAAACGATTGAAGAGGGATAAATAAAAAATAGTTGGTTTACAGTATACATGCCTTTGAACCTCCGAGTTATTCGTCAAGTAAAAACAGACATCCCCTGCGAGCTCAGAACCCAAACCCATCACACCATGTATATGTATGTCAAAAGGAGTGTTACATCGAATATCACAAATGAGATTGTTAAATACTCATCTGTCTCTCTTCTCATATGCTAGGGCAGGGGTGCGCAAACTTTTGCTACTGCGCCCCCTGCCTCTTGTCCCCCGGTGCTCGCCCCCCCCTTCGCTCAGTGCGGCGTCAAATGAAGCAGGGGTTCATGTGATATCAACCGCGGTGTTCCTATGGCAACGCGCGTGTGACATCACGCCGCATGACCCTGTGGCGTCAAATGATGCCGCGTTGCCATGGAGATGCTTCCAGACGCCGGCTGAAGCAAGGTAAGTTGAGGTTCCAGAGGCCTCACGCGATACCCCGGCATTTCATTTTAATGCCTATGGGGAAGAGCACGGGGTCTCTGCAACTACCCGCGCCCCACAGAAAAATCTCACGCCCTCCAGTTTGCGCACCCCTGAGCTATAGTAACTTGGTCAGAGTCTAAAGTATTTTTAAGCTTGTAACCACGTTAGGACCCATAAAAATGGTGTAAGCTTGGCATGTTACAGGCTTAAAAATTCTTTGGCCAAAGAATTTGACCCTTGCTTCCGAGGAGAGACAGATAAGTATTTAAGTAGATCATTTGTCATATTGGATGTAGCACTGGGGCTTTTGGTCTTTTGTTGTATTCTTAAGCTATGGCATCAGAACTGGTTGTGAATGTTATAAATCGGTGTCAGAATGAGGGATACCCTCACGGTGAGGCTGAAGAGTTCAGGGTCACATCCTTAACTCCTCCTTTCTGGCACCAACTGGGTCAAAGCGGCATCAGCGCATTATGTTGTGACGCCAAGGAGAGGGATTACAGTGCAATAACCCATAGCGGTATTCCCCTACTGGAATGAGAGAGACGATGCAGTTTAGTGGTTTAAACAGGAGTACACAAGTCTGTTCATTTGATTCCTGTGTGGGTCACTTGTACACCCATATGAGGAGAGTTATCCTGTCACCCTGTGCATTACTTGTATGTTCCAGATACCAGGATCTCGCACAATGGCCCTTCAATTCAATATGCTCTTAAGCCATTTGCGTCTTAAAAAATTCCCTTATAAGTCCTATTCATTTAAACTCTGCCTAAAGCTTTCCTAACAAGCAGAGACATTAAGAGACCATTCATTGTTGTTGGTAATATCTTTAAAAAAAATAAAATAATAATCTTTGACGTTACTATTTTTTTTATACTAGTAACATGTAATGGCATACATTTTCAGCCTACTGCAGTCATGGAATCAGGGATGGAAAAGTACTAGGCGCCACACAATGTAATCCTGGCATCTGGGCTACCGGGTCAGTCGCTCACAACCATGGGCGTCCGCAGGAGTGGCAAAGGGGGGGCGCTTGCCCCCCCCTGGATCCAGGGTCGCAAACAGGGGGGGCACAGGGGGGACAAAGGGTAATGCTTCCCGGGCCCCGTGGGTCAGGCCGGGCCCCCTGCGCGGCCGGGCACCAGTTAATTAAATAAATTAATTTTTTAAAAAAGTTTAAAAAAATGGCGCCGATTCCCCGCGGTCCCGACGCGCATGCGCAGGGCAAGCAGGGCCCGCTTCCCCCCGCTCCCAAAGTGGGACGGAGGGGGAAGTACAAGCCAAGCTCCTCTGCGGCCCGCTCCCCCTCCCGCTCCCAACGTGGGACAGAGGGGGAAGTACCAGCTCCTCCTGCGGCCTGCTCCCAACGTGGGATGGAGGGGGAAGTACCAGCTCCTCCTGCGGCCTGCTCCCAACGTGGGATGGAGGGGGAAGTACCAGCTCCTCTGCGGCCCGCTTCCCCCCCTTGGCCAGCTTCCCGCGCACCCACCTCCCACGTGCCCCCCGGCCCACCTCCCGTGGCCTTGCCCCCCCCCCGAGCCCTCCTCCCGCGCCCCCTCCCCAGGCCCACCTCCCGTCCCTGGCAGCTGCCGCGGGGATATCGGGGGCAGAAGGGGATATCGGGGGCAGGAGGGGGAAGCGTCCGGCGACAAGCTACACCCAACCGGTCAAGGTAAGTCACCCCACCCAGTCACTGTCACCCACTGTCACTGTCACCCACTGTCACTGTCACCCACCCAGTCACTGTCACCCACCCAGTCACTGTCACTCACTCAGTCACCCAGTCACTGTCTCCCACCCACCCAGTAACTGTTTGCCACCCACCCACCCAGTCACTGTCACCCACCCACCCAGTCACTGTCACCCAGTCACTCTCTCCCTCCCACCGTCATTCACCCACCCACATTCAACATTCATCCACCCACCCACTGTCATTCACCCATCCACACACTCACTCACTGTCATTCACCCAACCACCATCATTCATCCACCCACCCACCATCATTCATCCACCCACCTACCGTCATTATCCCACCCACCCACCATCATTCAACCGTCATTCACCCACCCACCGTCATTCACCCACCCACCCACTGTCATTCACCCACCGACCCACCGTCATTCACCCACCCACTGTCATTCACCCACTCACCCACCCAGGCAGGCAGACACATGTCTTTTGTTGAAAATATAAAAATAAACAGGTTGCATTGTAATGTTTTATTCTGTATCACAATAAGAAAACAGTTAAGTAAAAGTTGCGCTCTAAAAGATATTTTTCCGTGGTAGGTGCGCTATGGGTTCGGGGGGTTGCTATGGGTTCGGGGGGAGCCTGCTCCTTTCATTTGTCCTGGGCCCCATGATTTCTGTTGGCGGCTCTGCCTGGATCACTCGCAGTCCTGGGCTGTTTTTGGCATTTATGGCGCCGTACAGTACGTTAACGGCGCTATAAACGCCAAAAACAGACTCTGGGTGGACCGGGACGGAGGTGGGTGGACCGGGGGACGGAGGTGGGTGGGTGCCCCTGGCGCCGCGGCAGGCAGCTAGTGGTAGGCTAGCCTATGCTGCTACGCAGGAGGAAACGCAGCGCACTGTCATTGGTAGCACTCGGGAGTGATGCGGCTCTCATTGGTAACACTACCTACCAATGAAAGCCGTCTCACTCCCAAGTCGGGACCAATCTGTGCCGCAGCCGGGACCGCCATTGCGCTGCGGTTATAAATGATGCCCCCCCCCCCCCTTAAAAAATTTCTACGGACGCCCATGCTCACAACCCATCCTGCTTTGCTAGAGAGAGCGCTGCTGCCGGTTGCAGCGGTGACTGATAGGTCAGTCACTGCGCTGTTTAGTCCAGCGTGGGGAGAGCACGGTGCGAGAGGGGATGGAGCCCTAAATGATTATGCCAACCCGTTCACTTCAGCCAACTTCTGGCAGGGGGGGGTGGGAATTGTGCGAGCTTGTCAGTGTGTCATACACACACAGCCTGTGCCAAGGAGTGGGTGTGTGGGGATGTGCAGCAACAGCCTCCCCCCAGCGCCCCTCACCCTTCTTTACCAAACTGGCTCCTAAAAACTTTGGTGTCCACCCCTTGTCATTGTTACATCAATATCACTGCTGAATTATATATATATATATATATATATATATATATATATATATATATATATATATATATATATATATATATATATATATATATATATATATATACATATATATATATATATACATATATATACACACACACACACACACACACACACACACACACACACATTATATATATATATATATATATATATATATATATATATATATATATATATATATATACATACACATACACACACACACACACACACACACACACACACACACACACATATATATATAATTAAAAAAAAAAAGTAAGATGTAAAATGCAATTAGTAGTGGAAATCCCATCGTGCAGCCTGCATCCTAAAATGTGTCTGCATATTTTCCCTTGTGTTAAAATAACTGCATAATTAAGTTGAGTTTTGAAGATCAATAAAAAGCTTGAACAAAATGAAAGAACACAGATCTGCTCTTCATGCCAGGACGCAGAATTCTGGCTTTTAGGGCGAGAAGCAGAATTAACTACTGCAGAGTCGGCACCCCTGCAATGCTCAGCAGGTCTCTAGCAGTGATCCTGCTCTAAACTATACAGGGAGGGGGGAGTCATGTGTATGAGGACACTGCTGCCCTTCCATTTGAGGGATGTGTTACATGAATATTTCTTCCTTTAACCGTACATCAAAATCCTTTATGTACATTTGTTAAACCTCCAAAGTCACTGCAGTGTATGTATTGACTCGAGCAGCTCGCGTTACTGCAGCTAAAAATCTGCCAAACATTAAAATTGCAACCTGCCTCAGTTTGTTGTTTGCATCACAAGATGAATTTCCCTTTTTTGGCTCAATGTTCTAACTGCTACATAGGTTGGAATAGCAAATCTGTACTGTATATATTTGCCAGCTTCTGTACTACAATTCAGCAAAAAAAACAACTTGTGTGCAGTCACATGTCGCAGGCCGTGCCACAATCCTGTCTTTCCCTATTATCTCTTAGCATACAATGCTTCCACTGTAGCTAGGGATTCTGGGTAATGACAAATTATACAAGTCAAAACTTGTCAACATCACAATGTAACAAATCAACAAAGTCACTTATACGGTCAATATAGTGTGCGTGTGTGTGTGTGTATATACCCACACAGACACACACACAATCATACTTTTTGCATCCTCCTTAAAATTTCTTACTATGTCAAACATTTTTGGTGGTCCTTTTAAATGTCACAATTGTGGATTGTCGCCTATTTTAATACTGTGCTCAAACTGTTGCATCACATGGCTCTAAATGCGATTACAGGCATACACGGCATATTCTGTTACTTGTCATTGTACAACTCAAAAAATGACCTCCGTGATTAAAGACGACAATGTAAAAATACATATTTAATGAATGTTAAATATAGTGGAAATAATAGTTGTGGGATGTTTTCACTGTGTTGCACTTCTTACATATCTTGCTCAGTGGCACCACAGAATTAACTACCTTTTCACTTAGGCTTTTGACTATCCCATGATTTGGATATTTGGAATGATATTACACCTTTTGTAAACCACCACCTCCTCGTTTTAAAACGCAGAAATTCTTGCAGCCTCTCATTGTTATTCTCAACATTTGACCTCCCAAAAGCAGATACAGGCCTGATATTTTTGCAGCAATAAAAGGAAGTGAGGTTTAAAGTTCTGCTGATACTTCTTAATTAGTACTGTATGACCCTGAAAAGGATCAGGTGCTCACGGTGTTGGTTGAAGCGGTAAATGTAATTCCCTATTGCCGATCTGTGCTATTTCTGATGTGCCAAAAACCTCAAGCACTTCAAGGTAGGGGCAAGCTCTCCCAAGGACAGTGGTAGGTTTAACCCTTCTATATCCTAAGAGACTACAACACATTGTAGTGCAAGGCATAGCTGGCACCATAAGTGCCAACGTTTACAGTACCCTCATGATGCACTGTACATGGCCCACCAGAAGCCCTCATGATGCATTGTACATGGCCCACCAGAAGCCCTCATGATGCACTGTACTTGGCCAACCAGAAGCCCTCACGATGCACTGTACTTGGCCAACCAGAAGCCCTCACAATGCACTGTACTTGGCCAACCAGAAGCCCTCACGATGCACTGTACTTGGCCAACCAGAAGCCCTCATGATGCATTGTACATGGCCCACCAGAAGCCCTCATGATGCACTGTACTTGGCCAACCAGAAGCCCTCACGATGCACTGTACTTGGCCAACCAGAAGCCCTCACGATGCACTGTACTTGGCCAACCAGAAGCCCTCACAATGCACTGTACTTGGCCAACCAGAAGCCCTCATGATGTTCCAAGTTTCTCTTAGGCCGTTGCTCATTTTCTAGAGGGTGATTGGGTTGACCTCTCCTATGGAGCAGCCATCACATGACCCATAAGTGCCGGAGATCCGGTTGCACTGTAAATCAGAATAGGTTAAATATGACAGGTTAAAAAATGTAATATCACTTTTTTTTCCCACTTTTAACATTGCTATGGTAACCTAATGCTTAAGAGGTTTGTTTTTTTCAATCATTATTAATGTTTTTTGGTGGCAAGACGGTCAATCTATAAATACATTGTTTTTAGATAATATGCATGGTTTTAGTGGACCAAAAAAAAAATAATTATAATAATAATAGCACATTCACAGGAACAAATATAATATCCATTGATGTAGCCAACAGGATTGTAGCAAGTCTCAATATAAACTCCAAGTATCAGTTTCCACAGAATTACATACAGTAGCAATACTGCAACATATCTCACCAAAAGGAACAATGATGCATTCTGTGTATATTTGTATATTATATTTAGCATAATAGAATTGGGGGATGGATATTTCACTTCTGTTTATAAATATTGATAATATCTGTTAAGTATGAAATCAGATATATAAAAAGTCTGGAAAAAAAAATTGTATAAGGAGGAAATTTCTCCCATTTCCAAGTCCTCCGGGAACAAATTCATACGCGCACAGAAGTAGTGATGCTTAGTTCTGAAACAACTGTGCAACGTTTTCAGAAAAATCAGATTAAAACGCAATACACTGAATGCATCACTAAAAAGCATAAGTCAACTCTGGCTCTTTCACACACACAGTGACTAAATGAAGTTTGACACCCTGACCAACTTGAGCGGATGACAAAGGGTTACGCCCAAAACACTGCAGTTCACCTCTACAAAAATAAAAAAATTAAAATAAAAAAAATAAAAAAGTTTGACTCTTGACAAGTTTTGGCACACAGTGTCCTTACTGAAAAAAAATAATTATATATATATAATATATAATTATTTTTTTCAGTATATATACTTAGTTAAGTTAAGGTGAGTAAAAAAAAAGTGACAAAAACCCTCCACAGCAAATGGAAATATAACTGTATGCTCATTACCTCCCTAAGACATGCAAATGAGCATACAGTTATATTTCCATTTGCTATATATATATATATATATATATATATATATATATATATATATATATATATATATATATATATATATATATATATATATATATAGATATACATATACACATATATAGAATCCAATGCACGGCCGGCACACCATTTGCAAGTAAATAAGTTTTGGTGCTTATCCCATAAAGCAATAACAGACCATACGATACCGGTTGCAACACGACATCAAGGGACAGCACGCAAGTAAGTAAATCATAAATGTTCTATATTTGATAGAAGACACAAAAAACGATGTTTCGGTCCCCGAATATATATATATATATATAAAAATAAAATAAATGATCATATATATATATACACACATACACACACTACAGGAAAGTCCCTTTGCATACATGCAATATAAAACTGCAGGACTCTCTTGATCATTTATTATTTCTGCCTAAACACCTATCCTGCTAAACTTTGCCACTGGCAAAAGGTCCCAGCTGGATGTGGCGCATGCAAGTAAATACACCAAGATATATTCCATGTACAGTATTACATACACACGAGAACCATTGGTTTCATGTACCACCTGACCTTAGGATTGAAGTAGTTACCAAAGGTTACTGGGGGGGCAAGAGAAGATAGAATAATTTGTATGATGGCTCGTCAAAATAATAAAAATCGATTCATTTGTGTCATAGGATATTTTGCCCGCGAGTTTCAGCGGATCCTTCATTACATTGTCACAGCCCAGATCTGATTCCTGGAATCTGATAACCTCTAGCTAATTGGTGCAGAATTAGCTGCATACTATAAACATAAACCAAAAGTCCTATACTCCATAGCTCAGATAGATGCATGTGTACAATTTTTACAAAAGCTCCTGATCATCTGTAACCACACATGGGACTGGGCCAATTTGATGCACAGACATTAGAATATAATGTGTGATTTTTTTTTCCCACAGGGAGTATTCAGCATTAGACATGTTGAATTTTTAGGCTTAAAATTAGAAACTGCACATTTATCCTCCACCAGAGGCTTCCAGAACAGTGCTTTGATGTGATGATATATGTGAATGAATAATAAAACACAAGGATGGAAAGGTTATGTATGCATTGGTGATATAGGTTAGGGAGCCCCAAGACGTCCCCTCAATATTGCCAACAGCTTTTTTTAAATTTATGAATGGGGAAGACCAATGTATGTATGAATAGGATTTAACAGAAAGTATGTGACAGAAATATAAAGATAGCTGAAAACCCACCAGCCACTAAGCCTAAAGTTCCAGCAATTGGAGCAGAAGACATTGAGCCTCAGCTCTAAACAATCAGCTTAAAAAAAAAGAGAGAGATAGTAGATGTGTTTTATACATACATGTATGTGTGTATGTACACACACACACACACACACAGTATCATAAGACATAGATCTACATAGATAATGATCTATACAGTCACACAGGTAAGTGCTGTCATGTCCCAGCTCCTCCCCCCCCCCCCCCCCCCCAGCGCTGGGTGCAGCCCCCTCTGTACCTGCTGCTGAACCTCTTCATGCCCTTGCCGCAGTCGGTCTCCTGCGGGTAATGCCCCTTTGTCCCGCTGCCCGCCAGCCTCAGGTTCTGCTGCAGGCGGCACTCCCTGTCCAGCGGAGCCGCGCCGAAGCTCTCATGTCCCGCGGGCTCCGGCTGGGCTCTCTTTCTCATCCCTGCTGGGCAGGCGGCGGCACGGCTGAGGGGGGGAGGCTGCGGCAGCTCTAGGCTGGCTGCGATGTGCACATCAAGGCGCGCAAAGTGGGTAGTGTGCAGGCTGCCGTGCTGTGCTGCTGCTGGGAGCTGGATGCTGGTACTGCTGCTGTTTCCCAGCTCCCTCCTCTCTCAGACACACACACAGCTGAGCTACAGTGTGGGAAGGAGCCGCCTCCTACACTGTGACCCGCAGCGCGCCCCGGCCAATCACAGGGGGCGGGAAGCTGCATGGTAACTACTGTAGGAGGGATGCTACAGCACCGTGCGCTTGTGCAGTGGGATCAGCTCTGCCAAGTAGGGTGCACCATTCATGCACAGGCTCAGGGAGTCCTGCTTATTTACCTTCCCACCCCGAATAGTTTACCCCTAAGGGAAGCTTGGACTCGCGCTGTGGGGGGTCAAGAGATGAAGAGATCAGGGCGATGCATTGGCAGGAAGGACCTGAATTGCATTGCAATGTGCGGTTGGCCATGAAGTGGTGAAGATTAGATATAAACCTGTGTCGGGTATCAAAGAAACATACAAATTGCTAACAGATTAGGGCAAATTGGTCCAACCAAATGAGTGATGGTCAACCTTTGTTATTACTGTAGATTCTTGGCTAATATTTGAAACACACCCTTATTCATTCCAAGCATATGAGTAGCACCAGGGCTAATACTATACGCACGATACATAAAGCTTGGCCCCCTGCAGACACACTTACCAGAATGCCCTCCCACTGTCTCTGTACCTCCTTCCTACCTATTAGATTGTAAGCTCTTTGGAGCAGGGACTCCTCTTCCTAAATGTTACTTTTATGTCTGAAGCACTTATTCCCATGACCTGTTATTTATAGGATTGTCGCATATTACTACTGTGAAGCGCTATGAACATTAATGGCGCTATATAAATGAAAGAGTAACGCAGCACACCATAAACTGATTACAGATACTTGCTGTTACCGGTGCCCCTGATCCAGGGGAGTCCCTGTCAGTGAAAAACTCCAAAGTCAGCAAATGAATTGAAGGTTCAGGGCTCTACGGATCTCCAAAGAATTTATTATATCACAATATACACAACGTTTCAACCAACAAAAAGTGGTCTTTCTCAAGTGAAGATAGAATACACAATATAATGTCCACAATTTATAGCCCCCAACCCAGGCGAGATTACTTAAAATCATCCGGTTAGTCCCATGTGAGTGCCTCAGTCCAAAGTGCAATGCGCGCGCGCACATCCGGATCTCCATCGCATGACGTAATCTGTGGGCTGTCCTGTACTCCGATCAGTCCTGTAGACTCTGCATCTGGGGATCTAGGTATCCCATCCAGGCGCATGCGCGAGCGCGCATCAGGGTCCCGCGTCCTTCCAGGTGACGCCATCACGCAATTGCGCGATCTCCGATTGGCCCGTCTGTCCCACGATGTTGCCGATGTTATCTCCTGCATCCGTCGCCCTGGGGATATATACACAAAGCGGCTTGCTATTTGTATGTGTATAATAAAAGTCCCTTCTTGTCCCATACTTGAAGTATCTGAAATCCGTAGCGCCCTGAACCTTCAATTCTTTTGCTATATAAATAAAGACATACAATACAATTTCAAGCCATGTTTCTATATGTGAGAACTACATTACATAATGTTTTACTTGGAAACCACACAGTTCCCATTCTTTACTCATCAGTCTCCTATTTTTTTCTGACTCAATACATTCTTGTGACATCCTTGGCCGTGAGACCCCAGGATGCCCCAATGCCCAGGTTGGTAATCACTGACCTAGATTGCTTTAGTTGTCGCAAATTTCACTGAAACTATTGCAGATGTATTTTTTTTAAAGTCATCTTTTGGTCCAGATCACAAATTCAAATTATTTTTGCTTTTCAATCTTGACATCGGTGCGATGTGACCTTGGAGCCCCCAATACACATTTAAAATAAATTAATATTGGGACTGGAGGTATAAAACCCCAAAAAGTAAAGACTGTCTTCCCAATCTGGAGCCAGGTAGTCACCCTAGGTATGTTACCAGACCTGGGACTCGTGGAAGGGTTATTCCTGGGAAACAAGGTGGCATCTTTGTGCCAAGATGGTATCCTGGGATATAGGGTTGGTATATAGACGAGTATGGGGAACAAAGGGAGAAGCGACAGGCAGGACAGTTATTAAAAAATAATAATAATAATTAAGAAGGTGGAGTCATTTATAAAAAGCTCAGGGTATATGCATGTAATCCATTGCTGGTAAGCACGGCTATGTTTAACTTCTTCAGTGCCAGAGGAGACAGACACACACACACACACACACACACACACACACACTGTAGGTACAGTAGAGCTGGTCCCACAGGACCCCAAAACATGCAGTGTACCTGCTAAATATGTACAATTGGAGGGTATGTATACCACACTCAGGTGGTACATCTAACCTCGAGTGGCTGAATAGCAACCATACTCCACAAAGCATTTGGTCTTGGAAACCATAACAAAACAAGTTTTTTTTTTTTGTTTTGTTTTTTTTAACCACCTGAATATATACTGAAACACAGGATGGAAGCAGACTGGCATTTTTGCTCTTTATTGTGCATTAGAGAGCGGTTTAACACTTTATTGCAACCCTCATCAAATAGTGTTAACCGTTTGGGGTATATTTAGTTTATTGCCATGGAAAATTCTGAAACTTGGTGCTCCCACCTTTTCTATGGATTAGAATTTCTCTTCCAAAAGCCTGCATTTTTGATCACTTCTAAATAGTTTCAAATCATTTGAGTGCAAGTGAGAGTTTTTATTTTTTATTTTTATTACCCTAATAAATCAGCAATACTGTACATCAGTTGTCATGATCTTCTTACACTGGCAAAGCCAGCTCAGACAGAGCGTATTACTTTAAAAACATGCAAATAATTGTAGAATAGAAGTAGGTTCCTTATACCAATTAAAGTTTAACTTCACGTTAGGAATGTGGGCTCTTTAAACAATGTATTCCCAACAACTTTAAGTTAGATGGTAGCGCAGTGCATCTATAAAACCAAAAATCACAAATATTGCCAACCCCATATTCAGGAGGAAAAAAAAATGGGGGGGGAAAGGAGAAGAGAGACAAGGATCAGCATGAACTCCAGATCACCCACAGTCTCAAAAGTTTATGGTATCTGAAATGTTAGTGTGAAATAAAGGGAACCCAACAAAGGCAGAAACTTTACAGTTACGGGTGAATAACAGCCATAAACGGATAAATGCTTTGGCCAAAGGGTTTAGCCAAATAACCCTTTTTCACGAGATTATTATTTTATTTTAGCCCGATTGGTAGGAGCGCAGGAATCGTTCATTTTATTTTTCTATTTTAAGATGTTAAGGCCTATCTTTTTCCCTGCAGCAAACTTCTATAGGGAGGAGCGCGGTATTATGTACAGTTTCTCATAAAGTGACATTGTACAACACCTGCTTTTGATTTGCCTATAAACTCAAGATCACACATCACTTATTTTATTTTTTATTTAACACCTCTGAATGCTTCGCCATTGAAATTATACTTTAAACTCTGAGGATCCTTTAGCGCCAAATATAATGATGATTGTCACCTTCCATGTCTACTGTGCAGTAACAACCAAAAATAATGATGCGGTCCAGTAAATGGGCCGATAGTTATATGGCAGGTACAGTGCACCTATGAGACAGCAACATGAGCTTCTTATACAAGGGACTTAACAGAAGTCTCAATTCAACACTGCAGCCTCCACCTAAAATGAGGACGGCGCTATATAATTGTCACTTGAGAGTACTGTGATTGTATACACTCCCTCTGCCATTTCTGGTTTGGAATTTAACAAGGCAATGAGGAGTTTGATTACAATCAAGTAATACTGCACTAAGTATTACCCGACCGTAACCAAATATCAAGCACTTGACTAGCAGACAGTGTCAGTCCAGAAGGCATTGTGTTACCTCTGGTAATTTTACCCTAAGTGCACAGCGCCTGCAGCAACAATTCAGGATGCCGCACAGAGCTTACAATCTATATTTTGGTGCTTCAGTCACAGGAAATATAGTGACTTTGCCAAAGTCACACTTGGGCCCCCATACACAAAAAGGATGCCAAGCTTTATCACACCTCCGCTCCCATTCGAAAGTCTACTGGGTTCATCTGCTTCAAAACGTAGGATTCTTTAGTCCAGTCCTTAAATGGTGCAATATCTAATCACTCACTCTACAACAGGGCTCTTCAACTGGCAGCCCGTGGGCCAAATGCAGCCCGCCAAGGGCTTTGATGTGGCCCTTAGACTCTGCTCTTGCCAATTTCATACTAGGTGTGTGTTGGTGTGTACAGAAGTGCTGGAAGAGTCTGAAACACATTGTGCCGTTAGCCACCTCACTGCTAGCTAGGAGCAGCCAGAGACCAAGTTATACACTGGTCCCATATAGAAAATAAATGTACATTTGTCTGGCATTGCATGGCCCCTGCAGATCCCACACCTAGGAGATAATTCTGATAAATGTACATGCAGGGTGTGGATGCAGACAGGGGACTGCTAGGAAGAAGATGGGGATGCAAAGGT
Organism: Ascaphus truei; assembly: GCF_040206685.1. Lineage (NCBI taxonomy): Eukaryota > Metazoa > Chordata > Amphibia > Anura > Ascaphidae > Ascaphus > Ascaphus truei. Next base: position 104,570,670 of record NC_134486.1, read on the forward strand.
CATTTTTCTTCAATGACTAGAGTGATACAAAAGTGACCCAAATTGTTCGTATTCTAACCAAAGTGTTCATTTTGTCTGAATACACTGAATGTTTAGTATGGCAGGTTTCTGTACCGGGTTAGCCAAGCTTAATAATCAAAAAACGAATAGACGATACTGTTCTGTGGCTAACGAAATGCTTTTATTTGTGCGAGCTTTCGAGATCCCCTGATCTCGTCTTCGGGTGATGTTACGATTGATTCAGTCAAAAAACGTTCTTGAAACAAAACATCTCTTACATTTCAACACCTACCCACACCATTGTTATACACTCCCCCTCCACACACACACACCTTTTGTAAAGCGCTGTACATACTGTGGGCGCTTTATTAATTAAAATTTAAACAAGTACACGCACACATTCTCTGACATCACAAGCATTCAGGGACCATTTAACACCTCAGGTCATAAATCGCATACTGCACAGGGGGGATATAGCCTTCACCCATAGATGCTTTGTTTCAAGAAAGTTTTTTGGCTGAATCAATTGTAACATCACCCTAAGAAGAGAAAGCTCGCACAAATAAACGCATTTCGTTATTAGCCACAGAACGGTATCGTCTATTCGTTTTTGATTATTAAGCTCGGCTAACATGGTACAGATCATTATATATATATATATATATATATATATATATATATATATATATATATATATATATATATATATATATATATATATATATATATATATATACACACACACACACACAGTGGTCGACAAATCACCAAAAAATCTACTCGCCACCTAGTACCACACGTGTGCTGCTTGGGCCAATAGGAGCTCGCCACAGTGTTAAATCCACTCGCCCGTGGCGTGCAAATGTATAGGTCGAACACTGTATGTATATATATATATATATATATATATATATATATATATATATATATATATATATATATATATATATATATATATATATATATATATATATATATATATATATATATATATATATATATATTGTGACAGAAACCAGGGGATGGTAATAAATTCCGTATATAGGGCTCCCAGGATACTAGACAGTTTCTATCCTGTTTGGCCTGGGAGTGCAGCCTTATAATACATACACTCCATCCCACAGTTTGGCAAGCGCTGGAACTGAGGGATGAGAGATCCAGACCAGAGTTTGTCTGCTGCCTGATTTCTGTCACCTGTCATGCTAATTAGGAATCAGGTATGAAAGACTGATTTCCTGTTTGCTCTGGTCTCCCCACAAGAGCCAGGAGGCTGGAAGGCTGCTGAACTACAGAGGGGAGAAGCCTCTTCCCCAAACAGGTTCAATCTTTCTGTTCATTTGTGTAAGACTGCAAAAGTACTGTGTTTTGATGTTGGAAGTGGAAAAGCCACTTCCAACCCTGAGTCAGGGATATCTAAGTTAAGTTATCGCTCAGGTGAGCAGCTTTTGTTTTGATCTGTTTTCTGTTGTATGCACTGTGGCAGTCTCAGTGCCTGGGACTGAATAAACCAGGCATAGCCTGTTTAAAGGAACAGTACGTGACGCCTCATCATTTAACCTACCCTAAAAGACCGTGTTCTAAACAGTCCCGGACAAACGACGGAGCCCCGGAGTAAGCCGTTTGTCACATATGGTGGAGAATGCGGGCAGAACACTAGGGGGTCTGCGGGTTGAAGAACTTTGAAAAAAAAAAAAAAAAAAGTTTTTTTCATCCTCTGCAAACAAGATGGAAGACGTGGTGGGTGCGCTGGTACGCAATGTCGCTGCCCAGAAAGACGTGAATGAAACCCAGCAACAGCTGTTAATAGCCCAGCAAGAAACTAATGCAAGCCAGCAGCAGACGAATGCAGCCCAGCAACAGCTGCTAATAGCCCAGCAAGAGATTAATGCCAACCAGCAACAGGCGAATGCCAACCAGCAACAGGCGAATGCAAACCAGCAACAGACGAATGAAGCCCTGCAAAACGCGAATGCAAACCAGCAAGAGACAAACCGCTTGCTGAGAGAGGAGCAACAGCGGTTCGCTCAGGGCTTACAGCAGGAACTCGAGATCCTGAGGGGGACTATCAGTAACCTTCCACTGGCAGCGGCAGCCCCAGTACCGAAAATGACCAGGGCAAGCCACTACCTTCAGAAGATGGGACCCTCGGATGATGTGGAAGCCTATCTTCTCACGTTTGAACGCACGGCACAGAGAGAGGGATGGCCAGAAGCTGAGTGGGCTGGTCTAATCGCACCCTTCCTAAGCGGCGAACCCCAGAAGGCTTACTTTGATCTAGAGCCAGCCGAAGCTAACGTCTATGCAAAATTGAAGTTCGAGATCCTCGCCCGCCTCGGCGTAACCACGGCTGTTCGCGCCCAAAGGTTTCACGCATGGTCCTTCACGATGGATAAAGCCACCCGAAGCCAGATGTATGACCTCATCCACCTCGCCCGGAAGTGGCTACAACCCGAGATCAACTCAGCCAGCCACATCGTGGAACGGTTGGTCATGGACCAGTTCTTGAGGAAACTTCCCTCTGCCTTACGCCGTTGGGTCAGTCGGAGTGACCCCCACAATGCGGATGAGCTTGTGGCCCTCGTAGAAAGGTACAATGCAGCAGAAGAGCACCCGCAACCCACAGTCGTGGAGCAACCCCACTACCCGAGGTTCCAGGACTCTTCCAGAGACGGTAAAAGGGTACCGGGGTTAAGGGGCGCTGAAGAGCGGCGACCACCTTCACGCAGCACCAGCAACAGTGGTTCGCACACTAAGGGCAATAGCCAACATGGGGAGCCGGGAAAAGGCTCTAAGTGGGACACAGACTATGTACCTAAATGTGTAAATTGTCATGAGAGGGGCCACACAGCAAAAATCTGCCCACTAAATGATGAGCCTATGCAATGCAACAGCGTGGAACCTTATTCGCTGTTGTCCCAATGTATGGGCCCTAGCCCAGAGGACCCCTTGAATAACCATCTGTGGGCATTTGTAAAGGTTAATGGTAAGAGGGTTCGGGCACTTCTTGACTCTGGGAGCATGGTCACACTAGTGTCCGAATACCTCTTGCCCATTAAGAAAAAACAGGGAAACAGTTCACAAAGAGTGGCAATTTGTTGTATACATGGGGATAATCATGAATATTCCACTGTTGATGTTTTTTTTGAAACAGAGTTTGGTTCTTTAGATTTCAAGGTGGGTATTGTACCCAAACTGGCACATGATGTGTTAATAGGGACCGACTTTCCCCATTTTCTAAAAATGTGGTCCCCCGCTCAGAATAGCGCCCAGAGTTCAATAGCAGACCATAACGAAGTATTAGAAGAAACAAATCCTTTCCCATTTTCAGAAATGGAGGTTGACGAGGGCCCAAATAAGAAGGGGGAAAAGGAGGAGTGCTGTAAAATTCCCTTCCCCATCACTACTTTGGTAGGGAATACCCCAAATCAAGATGTTGAGCAGACACTTACCACCCCAGAACCGGATAAGACCCTCGCTGACCTAGAGGTCAGTCCTGGGAGTTTTAAGAAGGCCCAGTGGGAGGACCCCACATTAGCGGTAGCAAGGGGAAATATACGGGACCTGAATAGTACTCTTGGCCAACCAGATAGGTCACTTGCTTACCCCTACTTCGAGGTAGAGAACGACCTAGTATATCGGGTTGATAAAAGGAAATCAGCTACAACTAAACAATTGTTGGTACCACGGACATTCCGTAACGTAGTATTACACCTCGCACATAGTCATCCATTGGGGGGACACCTAGGGGTGGAAAAGACAAAAGAAAGGGTTCTCCGAAGCTTCTATTGGCCTGGGGTTCTGGCAGAAATTACGAATTATTGTTCCTCATGCCCAGAATGTCAGATCACCGCCCCGTTCAAGGCGTACCGCAGCCCATTGGTACCCCTTCCCATAATAGAGGTACCATTTGACCGGATTGCTATGGATCTAGTAGGACCCCTAATAAAGTCTGCTAGGGGACATCAGCATATATTGGTAATATTAGATTATGCCACCCGATATCCGGAGGCAGTTCCCCTACGTAGCACCTCTGCTAAAAACATAGCAAAAGAGTTAGTAGTTCTGTTTTCCCGGGTCGGGATTCCTAAAGAGATTCTATCTGACCAGGGAACACCATTTATGTCCCAAGTAACGAAAGAGCTATGTAAACTCCTAAAAATCAAGCATCTCAGAACCTCAGTCTATCATCCACAAACAGATGGTTTAGTGGAAAGGTTCAATAAAACCTTAAAGAGCATGTTACGGCGGGCGGTTGATAAAGATGGGAAAAACTGGGATTGTTTGTTACCGTACCTGTTATTTGCCATTAGGGAAGTTCCCCAATCATCCACTGGCTTCTCCCCGTTTGAACTATTGTATGGCCGACACCCAAGGGGCTTACTGGATATAGCCAAAGAGACTTGGGAACACGAGGTTACCCCTTACAGAAGTGTAATAGAGCATGTTGCCCAGATGCAGGACCGCATTGCTGCAGTCCTACCCATAGTGAGGGAACACATGGAGAAAGCTCAAGAAGCACAGAGGAATACATATAATAAGGGTGCTAGGGTCAGAATTTTTTCTCCAGGTGATAGGGTACTAGTTCTGGTTCCCACCGTGGAGAGTAAATTCCTTGCTAAATGGCATGGGCCATATGAGGTCTTGGAAAGAGTGGGAGAAGTAAATTATAAGGTAAGACAGCCAGGTAGGAGGAAACCTGAGCAAATTTACCATATAAACCTACTCAAGCCCTGGAAAGATAGAGAAGTCTTGTTAACCCTAGTACCCCCAGGTCCGTCAGAGAATCAAGAAACTGACCCAGAGGTTAGCATAGCTGAAACCCTGTCTGTTCATCAGAAACGAGAGGTTCAGAATTTAGTGAAAAGAAACAAAGAAATCTTCTCTCTACGGCCAGGTAGAACTAGCGTAATTGAACATGACCTAGTCTCTGAACCGGGGGTCCGAGTTAACCTTAAACCGTACCGAATCCCAGAGGCCAAAAGAAAGGCTATAAGTTTAGAGGTTAAAAAAATGCTAAAACTAGGTGTAATTGAGGAATCCCAAAGTGGGTGGAACAGCCCTATAGTCTTAGTCCCAAAGCCAGATGGTACAACAAGGTTTTGTAATGACTACCGGAAACTAAACGCGGTGTCAAAATTTGATACTTATCCTATGCCCAGGGTAGATGAACTTGTAGAGAGACTGGGCAAAGCCCGATATCTCACAACCCTAGACCTAACAAAAGGGTACTGGCAGGTTCCCCTCACAGAAGGGGCAAAAGAAAAGACAGCCTTCTCAACCCCAGACGGCCTCTTTCAGTATAAGGTGTTGCCTTTTGGCTTACATGGAGCTCCCGCCACATTCCAAAGAATGATGGATAAAATTTTAAAACCACATGCTCGGTATGCTGCCGCCTACCTGGATGATGTGGTAATCCATAGTGAAGATTGGCAATCCCACCTTCCAAAGGTCCAAGCTGTGCTTGACGCAGTCCGGTCTGCTGGACTAACTGCTAACCCCGCTAAATGCACTATTGGTCTGGAGGAGGCCAAGTATCTGGGATATTCTATTGGCAGAGGTTTACTCAAACCCCAAACACTCAAAGTGGAGGCGATACAAAATTGGCCAAGGCCAGTTACAAAAAAACAAGTAAGGACCTTTTTGGGGTTAATTGGGTACTATAGAAGGTTTATTCCCAATTTTGCAACTAAGGCAACCCCACTAACTGACCTCACAAAAGCAAGAGGACCGCTAATGGTAAAGTGGTCCCCCGAAACCGAACAGGCCTTTAGAAGCCTGAAAGAAGCTCTCTGTGCCCAACCAGTGTTGGTCACACCTGACTTCTCCAAAGAGTTCGTAGTCCAAACCGACGCATCTGAGGTAGGGCTGGGGGCGGTACTCTCCCAGGAGTCTCAAGGTGAGGAGCACCCCATCCTTTATTTAAGTAGGAAACTAAATCCCCAGGAGAAAAATTACTCCATAGTAGAGAAAGAGTGTCTCGCAATAAAGTGGGCTGTAGAGACGCTCAAATACTACCTGTTGGGGAGAAAATTCCGGTTGGTCACAGATCATGCACCCCTTACCTGGATGTGTCAAAACAGGGAAAAGAATGCTAGAGTGACCAGGTGGTTCCTAAGCCTACAACCCTTTAAATTTTCTGTGGAACACAGGTCAGGGCACAAACATGGCAATGCTGACGGGTTGTCAAGGATGCACTCCCTAATATCCATGGTCGCTCATCCCTCGAGGTCTGAGCTGGGGGGGAGGATATGTGACAGAAACCAGGGGATGGTAATAAATTCCGTATATAGGGCTCCCAGGATACTAGACAGTTTCTATCCTGTTTGGCCTGGGAGTGCAGCCTTATAATACATACACTCCATCCCACAGTTTGGCAAGCGCTGGAACTGAGGGATGAGAGATCCAGACCAGAGTTTGTCTGCTGCCTGATTTCTGTCACCTGTCATGCTAATTAGGAATCAGGTATGAAAGACTGATTTCCTGTTTGCTCTGGTCTCCCCACAAGAGCCAGGAGGCTGGAAGGCTGCTGAACTACAGAGGGGAGAAGCCTCTTCCCCAAACAGGTTCAATCTTTCTGTTCATTTGTGTAAGACTGCAAAAGTACTGTGTTTTGATGTTGGAAGTGGAAAAGCCACTTCCAACCCTGAGTCAGGGATATCTAAGTTAAGTTATCGCTCAGGTGAGCAGCTTTTGTTTTGATCTGTTTTCTGTTGTATGCACTGTGGCAGTCTCAGTGCCTGGGACTGAATAAACCAGGCATAGCCTGTTTAAAGGAACAGTACGTGACGCCTCATCATTTAACCTACCCTAAAAGACCGTGTTCTAACCGTCCCGGACAAGCAGCGGAGCCCCGGAGTAAGCCGTTTGTCACAATATATATATATATATATATTTACACACATATACATATATATATATATACATACATACATACATACATACACATATATACACTTTTTGAAATGTTGCCACTTCTGTATCCCAAGCATTGGATTCAGTTACTTCAAAAAGTGTCATAGTCGTTACAGGGTCAGCTTCAGCACAGGGTAGTAATGGAATGCTAAAACATGATCATCTTGTTTAACCAGTATGTGTTTTGAACACATGTAGGAGAGGGACTAAAAGGGAAGAGAAGCAAGCGAAGCCCCGGCCCTGTACAGTACATAGAAAGTGAAACTGTACTTTAGGTTTACGACTAGGTTTGGAAACAGGTGTTATACGCAGTACCAGAGAACAATCTCACTTTGGCCTCTAATCATTATGCTGTAAATCAGTCTTCCCCTTATCAGGGAATTGCTACGCCTCATTTATTACAATGGTCCTCATTGTGTCTCGGACAGCTGTGTTTGTTCTCAAAGCAACAAAAACATGCTGCATTGCGTCTGAATTTTTTTTTTCCATAATAGTTTTTAAGCATGAGGTATATGGAGCTTAACAATGTCAATTTAAGCTCCAGGGACCACTGCTTTCCGAGATACTTACCTCCGTAGGGGCTGTTGGTATTTCTGAAGTTTCAATGCCCAGGTCACGCGAGCCAATAGGAAGCCACAAGGGATAATGTCACGGCTTCCTACTGGCCGTGGGACATCTAAAGGTCGCCATTATGTTAGGCACACCATTTCTGACTGCAGAGATACTTACTTCCGTAGGGAGTGCTGGTATCTCTGAAAGCAAGGGATCCCCGGAGCTGGAATTAACTTTTTTTTTAATTAAAACGCAATGCAGCATGTTTTGCGGTTTTAAATTGTTACACGGTGGCCAAAAATAGACAGTGAAAGTTTAAATGCAATGGGGCAAGATACCAACAAGTGATGTACCGGGTCCTGAAAAACACTGGGTACACGGGAAAAAATAAAAAATTTCTTGGCCAGGTATCCTTGTGCCCGGCCAGGTAGGTTTGGGGGTCGGAGGAAGGAGGAGGACAGGAGCCGGCAGGAGAGGAAGACGGCAGACTGCAGAGGACGACAGCAGCGGCGGAGTAAGAGGAGGATAGCGGCCAGTGGCGGTGGGAGAAGAGGACCATGTGAGCAGGACGACAGCGGGGAGGAGCTGTGCTGCACCAGCAGACACCGGAAGTCAGAAGACTTGTGGGTCGGAGCGCAGGGCCCGTGCTTCTCCCCGGCTGTCGTCCAGGGCCGCTCTGCTCCTGTTCACATGGTCTTCTTCTCCCACCGCCACTGGCCGCAATCCTCCTCCACTGCTGCCCTCAGCAGACTTGGGAACACAGACTGCCATCCTCGATGAGAACAGGGAACACTGGGCTAAAAGGGTCAGGTACAGAGTTTTAGAAACCTATAAACAGATATTGGTATGGAGAATTACGTTACTTTGTTATGATAATACAACAATACAAGTCTTCTGGCCACATTTTATAAGCAGTGAGCCCCCTCTCTCCACCCCCCCTCCACACAAGCATGTAGGAGTTTAGATAATATAATATTAGTATCTTTCCCCTTGAGTATGTCCTGCACTTCTTTTTTTTGTGTGTTAAAAAGCCAGATTTTAGAGAGATCATCATAATCTCTAGCTTCTAAGATCACCATGGTAATGTTTGGACTGCACTGGGCACTCAGTAATTCAAACACTTATTTCGCCTGAACAAAGCATAAGATTTGAAAAATAAAGACAAGGCTGAAAAGAGCAAGGAAGTAAAAAATGAAATGGCGGTTAAAAATTTTTTTTGGGGGGGATGCCACTGGAGCTCATGCGCGATCCGTTGACCTCCATGAACCCAATAGTTTCTGATATAATGGAGTTTCCTGTGCCGGTGTGACACGCAGAAACTGCAAATATGGCGGTGGGGTCACCAACAGAAAGCCACGTCACCCCCCGAGGTTATTGCAGCTTTATATTGGCTGTCAGAGCCAGGCTGACCGCGGCCGCCATGTTCCCACCGGGCAGGTATTTTTGCCCCGTGGAGAAAACTAGTTATATCTCGGGAGTCACCAAAGTTTGAGGGACCAGTCTCCAAGGGACACCCCAGTTTATGTAGTAAAATAAAAATATATATCCTACCACCTCCACCTCCACAAAAAAGCACAGTACAGACTGCTGCTTTAACCCACTAAACACTGCAGTTGCCCATGTTGGTTCTAAATGGGACAGCATGACAAGCTGAACCTACCTTACACTTTACCAGGAGTGATACAGCCACCTCATTATTTTGAAATGTATATAAAAAGAAAACTGGGTGTTTCACACTAAAAAGCAGCATACAAAACTTGCAAGTGTAAAAACAGGCATGTGCCCAATAAGCTCATCAGTGCGAGGAACAGGAATCAGCAGGGAAACAGTAGATAACGTGTTGTAAACAGGGGAGGTAAAAAAAATGGAGCCAAGCTACTGTATCTAGGAAACACCTAGTCACACAGCTGTGTGTGAGCTACTCCCAAAACTCACAGCGTGTATCCCAAGCTACTGGAGTAAATGTAGGACAATAAGAACACTCCCTGAATCATTTGTAGTCCATAAGAAATAACAAGCGGACGATAGATATTTTCCCCCTTTTAGAAAACCGCTCATATCTAGAGACATTTTGATTCTGCAACTGACAAGTTGTTTATGCTCTTAGTATAGAAAACTACCGTATGGTTTCATCTACTGCAAAATTATAAAATGTTAAATCATAAACTGGCCAACATTGTGAATGAGAGAACCGCTTTATAATGCATCCCAGATAATGTGCAATCACTTCAGCATTTTACACACTTGTGAGTACTGTCCGTATTGCATACATAGTCTGTAGTCAATTTGGAACATTGGCTTCCTAGCAATGTACTTTTTCAAACATGTAGCACCCCTGTGGGATTTCTATGTAATCTAAGGGGTGAAACAGGATTTAAAAAGCAGCTAACTCCTAGTAATGCCCTTAGCTAGTATTTTGTGATGTACCAGGCAGGTGCCTGGCCACACCTTTCTAGAATGTTCTGGAATGGTAACCTGGTTGAGGGTGACTCAGCAGAGGATAAGGCCCGTCCCTTTTCTGGACAGAGACGGGTGTAGGAGGAAAGGTCATAAATAGGAGGGCAGAAGAACACCACCCTCAGATGCCAGGAGGAACAAGAGGAGGGGGCCTTGCCTGTAATTATGTACATACACAGTTTTGTGGTTAGGTAATTAGAGAAGCCCCTTTATTATTTTCCAGACAGGGAAATGCCATAACCAATTTTAGGGTCCCCCCCCTATATGACCTTCAGGCGCATCCTACCCACAAGAGGGGATGGCAAGGCACTCAACGACAGGCTCCTTCCTCAGTGATAAAGCCAGAGGCCGCATCCATGGTTATCGCAAGCGTGCTCGCTGCGTGATCAAAATTATGTACCCCTATGAGGCAGAAGCGCCGGCGCTCGCGATGCGCGAGGACACAAATAAATTTGCTTCCTCGCGCAACAGCAGCTCCGTCACAGCTATGCCACGCACCCTCATCGTGTCCAAATAGAGGGCACAAATTGCTCAACCTAGAGGCAAGCGTGAAGCCACTAGCATTGTCGCGCACCCAAACCATGGACTCGGCCTTAGAGTATCACCCCATGGCTGCCAGAAGGATCGCTTCCCAGCTGCCCTCAACTCAGGGGGTAAGCACGCATTGGCGCGTGTGCACACACACACACACACACACACACACACACACACACAGAGTGCAGGGAATGGCATGCGACATTCCAAGTCCACAGCTGTAAGCAGCGAGCAATTTTGTTCCACGGGGCGTCCTTTTCAGATAATACAGAAAATATAAATTATTATACAATGCTGGCAATGTACACAGTGCTGTGCATAGCATTTTGCAGTGAGTCACTGCCCTGAAGACCTTACAATCTAATGCTGTGCCCGAGGCACAGGGAGATAAAGCGAACTGCCTAAGGTCACAAGGCGAGGGGACCAGGTTCACATGCTTCAAAAAGGCAATGACATTAGCACTGGAGCAACGTCTACAGTAGAGGAAAATGCTGCTTTATGTATACAAAATACAGACACATTGTAAGTAGGTAGGTGCACAAGCATGCAGTAACGTAACCTATACATACAGTTCTTTTCAAAATGTTGCATTTATCAGTTACACCCAGTAGGAAACTTGACAACCAATGTTTTGGCCATTACAACTGGCTGTCCTATTCAAACTCGCTCCCTGGAATGTGCTGCAAAGAGTTGACACGAATTCTGCTGCAATGAGCAATGCAAATATTTTCTTGACCTCCACCTCATACCTCAAACTGTTACCATGTGCATGTCACCTTACAAATACACACAAGGAGGCATGCAAGTGGTAAACGAGGAGGCGGAGGGTCGCATGCCTACACCCTGCAAAATCTAAGGCCTCGGTCCCGCTGCGCTCGTTGGCGCGGGCGGCAATGTAGCGAGTTCCCCACCAGCAGGGGAATCCTCGCGAGCCGGTCCCGGTCCCCACTGGCGGCACAGCTGACTACACGCTGTGGCGCGTCAGCCGCTGGAGACACCAGAGAATGGTGTTTCCTAGCGTTGACGCGTGACGTGTGTGGCTGTGAGCCAATGGGGAGGGGAGGGGAGGGGAGGCTTCGGGAGGAGGAGAGGCTTCGGGGAGCGGGGAGGAGTGTGGCGTGAAAGCAGGTGAGTGCCTGTCTGTGTGTGTGTCCCTGTCTGTGTGTGTATGTGTGTGCCCGAGTGCGTGAGTGCCTGCCTCTGTCTGTGTGTGTGTGTGTGTGTATGTGTGTGTGTGTGTATGAGTGCGTGAGTGCCTGCCTGTGTGTGCGCGCGTGTGTATGAGTGCGTGAGTGCCTGCCTGTGTGTGTGTGTGTATGAATGAGTGCCTGCGTGTGTGTGTTTAAACTTACCTTTCCAGCTCCAGCCCGAGTCCGTGGAGGGAGGGGGGGGAGAGTAGCGGGTCTCTCCGCTCAAGCCACGCCCCCCTCCCTGTCAAACCGCCCACCACCCGCCCACCTCCCGCTCCGGCTCCCTACAGACCGCATATCGCGGTCTGTGTATCTCAGCGCACCGCCTGTCAGCAGTGCGGATGCGCTGACTCTGGGAGCGGGGCCTTAGCCTAATCCTCACTGCAGAGGCAAAAAAAAAAAGTAATTAACTACATTCGTAGAGTACAGAGGAAAGGCGATTCAAATGTTCATATTGACATCATTTCATACTTAACGAGTTATGTTTTGGTAACTCTGAACGATGACTAAATAGGCACTTAATTCATTTTTCAATAGATTTATCAAGAAATTCCATGTCTGCATCTCCATTTAGTGAGTTTTTGCCAAAAATGTACTTAATGAGTTAACTTTACGATGACGAAATGTTGTTGGACATTCTCCACTGAGCAGCAGGTGTATGATTGGGAGCTGGATAGACATGATTTAGGAACTGCTTGCTGCTTGAGTGCCACCTACTGTGACCTTTTTTTAAGAAGACTGCAGTGACACAGCAGCACGAGACAAAAAAAAAAAAAAAAAAAAGGACGGTGCGCCAATATTTAGGGAATGATACACAGCCCCCCCCCTTGTGCAGATATAACATGGCAGTGTCCCCACCCCTCCCCTAGTGAGGTGCAATCCTTATCTTATGTTCAGATCGCGTTCACCATCCTCCCCTAGAAAAGAGAACACATCAATGGCATCCACTGGACATTATTAGGGCGACCAGTGTAACGGCCCTTGCAACCTTCATAAGGATGGTCTCAATGCAGGGTTTACATACACTCCATTGAATGATATCCCACTTCATACATGTCGTCGTGTGTCTGATATCCCGGTCCATAAGTATTATCTGCCTGACTTTCACGATTACCATGATGTGTCACTATTATCTATTAAATCAAGCATGTTGATAAGAGCATTATACATCACTCCATCTAAGCCTATGATGAATTAAGGGCAATCCACATCCATGATAAATCCTTAAATTGGATTAATATATCCAATTTTATTTATCTACAGCTTAATGTTGAATTATTTTTCTATAGTCTAAACATCAGCGGTTTAATGAGCATTTCTTCATTTTCGTGCACTCCTCTGCAGTCTCACAAAACACCACATGGGGTCGCAAGCACAGTATACTCCTTACATGCTACATAATGACAAACCATGGCAACGTCTGGGTATTTAAATTACACCTGCCCCAGACGAAGCTCTGTAACGGGAGCGAAACGTACGTCGGGACGTTTCTATGTTTTAGGACCCACTGGAATACCAAGCCGATGGGTCTTGCTCGGAGTACCTGATATCTATTAATCCATTATGCACTGCAGGGACTAGCTAGTGACATATAAATTAGGCGTGATAACTGGGACAGTGCTTCATTAAAGTTAGAAGTTTCTTATGGATATTTAATTCATTTATTAATTGTAGATCATTAGTAACAGTGCTCCTATCTGAGCTAGTGACCGACTATGCTCACTTTGCAGTTCTAGCGTTCGCATGGTTTGGCCGCTATGTTAAAAACTATCTAATAGTGCACTGCGGCATAAGTCTCCCGCTCCTGATAGTGGTCTCTGCGTACCCCACTTGATGATACCAGCCGTCCATCATCACGATCTGGCTATACTAATTGTACCAAGTTCACCCGCTTTTTATTACCTATTCAGCAGGTCATATTGGAGATCCTACGGCTCCAGCGAGTCACTGCATTAGCAGTTTCATCATCCGGCTATTGGTAGTTACCTCATTTCAGGGCTCTGGGCTTAATAGCCACCCCTGTCATAGGATCCCCATAAACTGTAGAGACTACGGCTCCAGAGGCTTAAATAATGGAGGTTCCCGTAGTCATAGTTGTACTATCCTGCTGCTAGCAACCTCTATGTTATACACTTCATTGTCCTTTGCTAGAATCCCTGGAGTTAAGTGCATATTGTCAGCACCTCTACACTCCATGAGCAAGTAGTGTCAGCTACCTTTGTGGGAACTCTAGCAACCTCTCTTCCCTGCACCACTCTAGCACTCCCATCAGTAAGGGCTTATGCGATTGGAGACACACATTTAAAAGGTCTATTAAGCTGATATTTACATACTATGTCGCATTGATTTTCTCAAATTTGAAGGATGCACTCTGTGTACTCTACTTTTAAATTTTGTGATTTATGTTTGAAATATGTTTCAAATAAATGTTATATTTTAGATAGTGGTGTGCATAGAAGTGATTTGCTTTTGGAGGTCCTCTCTTAGCCCTCCACCTTTGGTACATTACATTAAATCACACCCACTAATTATTACACCTAAAATATCAATCTATTGATCCCACAGATTACATATATAATTTGAGGTACCAAGTTGATCAACGTCATCCTTTGTTTCTGCACTGGATGTCATAAGGGCACTCAAAGTGCAGTCACATAATATGGCTGCTTACTAGCCCATGTTGGAGGGACAGGTGGATTCAGCATGGTTTTTGAAGTGAAACTTCTTTGCTGGCGCCTACAGGGTTTTCATGGGAAAAAATGCATTGCCTTGTAACGAAAAACCGTAACAAAAGTGACGTCACGTTGCCAATAGGCGCGCATCCGCAGAAGAGTTTGCAGGCCCCACCACGCATGCGCAGTAACGCCCTTGTCCACCAAGTACATTGGTGCTCCCCCCTCTTTCAGCACGCATGCGCATGGCCCCAGGCCACTGCACAAGCGCGCCACTGACCGAGGGGGAGGAGAGGAACACCAGGCATGAGAGCGAGAGAGCCGCGTCCCCGAAATCCCAGTGCTGACACACAAGGAATTAGATCGTATAAATATATTAGTGCCGTGAGGTCACACTTTTGTGTTTTGTCACTGAAATTGTGTTTTGATTTTTAATTAAAAACATCACTAAATCACAAATGCAATATGTGACAAAAGACAAAGAAATTTCATTTAAAACACATTTTTTTTTTTATACAGATGTTGCAAGCTTCATTGCACTATATTGAGATATTCTGCACCAACACGCTCAATAGTCCTATGGAAACTCTGTAATATGCCTGGAGGTATCTGGGGGAATAATGTCTCCTACTACATCTGTACTCATCTGATCTCAAAGCATCCCAGCATGTGTAGTTTTTTTCTACGTGGTCAAGATAAACATGGAAACTGAAGTAGGTCAACCTGTCCCAACCAACCTAAATGTATGGGCAGCTGTAATTGCACGCTGGGCCACTTTAAACTAATGGCAGTGTTGTACATTGTGTGTTACCTTCACACACAAAAATGGTTGAAGTTTAATAATAGAAAGCAGATTATAGAACAAGTTTAGAGATGGCTCATTGAGGTGGAGCAAACAAGGTCAACAATCTCTCGCCCGTTTAAAGTCCCCATGGTAAATTAAAGATTCAAGAGTGACCTATTGACGTACCGCAAGGGTACTTGCTCATTTTTTTTTTGTGGGGACAGATCCGGCTGATCACTCAAATAGAGCGGCCAGCCAGATCCAATCGGAATGTAAGCCTCATCCACTTCTGTTTCAAGCATCGCCGGCATGGGCATGTCACGTGGTCGCTCCAAAACCTTGGAAGAAGTGATTGGTCTCTAGTTATTAAGGTCCTTGTCTCCTTTCTTGTGGATGAGAAGTATGGCATTACTCTATTGTTCTGGTATTTTTCTGTTCCTCAAGCAGCAGGTAGTTTTGCTAGGGTTTTTGGGCTTCTTCTGCAGCTTCTTTCAAGATTTCAGTTGTAATTCCATCTTCCCTTTCATGGATTTTATTGTTTTTGGTCTCTTCTTCAGGAAGGACACATGGTACATCATTCGTGGCTTCTTCTCGCTTGTCCTCTGCTGGATTATGCCCTATGCTAGCATACAACTTTCAAGGCCTCAACTCTCTTATAAGTGCACAGTCTTTTATTGTTGATCCATCCTCTTGTGCAATTATTTGCTTCGTCCCAACTATAATAATAATAATAAAAAATAAAAATCGCTGCTTGGTCTTTAAGCTTTTGTTATCTTCAATAGTCTTCTTCACCAAATCACAGTAATGTTTTCTTACATCGTCACCTTCACGTTTGTGGATCATCTTATCCAGCTCTGCATATTCGTTCTTACATTTTAGGATTGCTTTATTTCTTGGCGCCTTCTCAATTTAAAACAAGAAGGGGCAGACAGCACTACATTGATCTAGAACAGAGTACAAGTAAATCCTATATCTAGATCGGGTGCACGGGAATAGTGGACTTTCCCTTAAAAAGGTCCCAAATAATCTAAAAGAAACAATGCATTCCCAGCACTCCCTTGTATAAATGAAAGCAGTCACTAGTGGGTTAAATAAGGGAATTATATTTAATCAATAGCAAAGGACCACAGAAATGGTCAAATCACGCAGTTAAAAAGTAAATAATGATATATATCATTTACGGAGCGTTCCTATCAGCCAATAGAACAAACCCACAGATGCAGAAAATATTGTCATGAAATAGTCCTAAAGAATAAGGTACTTATCATGCGTAGCAAAAAATACAAAAATAGTGGTGGGTAAAATGCAAAATGTTCTTTTAACATATACGTGCACACACTAGGAGGGTGTGGTACTTCTCTTATACAGGAATATATCAAACAAAAATACAGATATTCTTTCAAAGAGTAACTATTTTTAAACCAATTGCAGTAATGTTGTAGTCACAAGGTGCAGCAAAGATACTCACGGTTTGGGGAGTGTACAGCTTCCTCGAAGGCACGAGGTGCTCAACTCCAGTCCTCATACTACTCCCAACAGGTCAGTTTGCAGGATATCCCAGCTTCAGCACATGTAGCCCAATCGGAGGTGCAGTCGAAGACTGGGACCTGAGGCATTTTTTCGACTAAGCGTCTGATTGAGCCACCTGTGCTGAAGCTGGGATATCCTAAAAACCTGACCTGTTGGGGGGGGGGGGGAGCATGCAGACCCAGGACATCAGACGCTGGGGGAAATAGAGTGGTCGGAGCATCGAGGTCTGAGCATCACCATCAGTTGCTTGAGATTCCTGCTGTGCTATTTTACACTACATGTCTGTTTTTACCGATGAAATGTGAGTGTGATTGTCACACGCTATGATAGGTAATATATTGTAATCTTCATACCACACTATGTCCTGCCTTTTCTTTATCTGAGCGTGCCAAAAGGAAGCCACGGAAGGAGATTACTGGAGGAGACAACAAGTAGCTGACCAGACCGTTTTGACCCCATTTTACCTACATTAGGTAAAATCGCCTATGTAGATTAACACTATATAAGACGCAAAATGTAGGCAACCAACTGATCATCAGAAATACATTTATGTCAACATGTACCAGATACACTGCAGTAGGTTCATATCCATTAAGCGAGAAATAGGAGTTTTTTCTTTGTAGCTCGTAAATGTGTTAAACTGTTGTAACCTAATCTTAAACACGTAGATTACTCTCAAGTTCAAAATGTCCTCCTTCTGCAGAAACGCACACCCCAAGACGAGATCGCCCATCATAAAATCGATAACACGTTGATCCAGCTGCTCACACGATACGATGTTTTACTAATTAGTTTTTTTTCAGCCCTCCTAGCAACCATCCTTTATCAGGAAATATTTTACGCAAGTATTTTGGACCATAATTCTTGCTCTGTCCCAAGCACGTTAGAACGTGACGATTTTCTTCTCTAACACTCCATTTTGGAACGATGTACTTGATGAGGTCATCATGCCGTCACCAATTCCAAAGAATATTTATTAGGATTATTAAATAATTCTTAAATGTAATAATCTACTGTGACAGATTTAAAATGGCTAAAATTTTAAGAAAATGTAGTGATTTTTCTGCAAAACATGACCTAATAAAAAGGGGTCCCGGTTTTTCTGAACAGTGTATAACACACACACTTTTATGCTTTAACATTTCCCTGCCTTCTGTCCAATTTGGTTCTACACAATTACATGAAGGTACAACATTATGCATTGATGCACTTAACTTGCCTTCCATGTTAAAATCATATGAAAATCACACCATAATGAGATGTGTATCCAGTGGAAGTGCCAGCTTTTCAGGGTGCCTTATATATAGGGTGACTCCAAATGCGCGATGAGCGCTTGCCGGTCGCTAATGAGCATGCGCGGTCGGCAAGAGCGACTGCCACTTCTAGACCACTGGTGCGCATGCGCGATCGGAGCTTGCTGATCTCTCATGCGCACGAGCGGCCAGCAAGTGCCGATCATGAATGTGTGGCCGGCGCCGATAGAAAACCGGGACAGTTGCCCTAAAAGGTCGGGATAAAGGCCTAAAAACCAGGACGTCTGATCACCCATCTTATACAGAATTATTTTAAAATACCTCCCAACTGACGCCAGTTCAAGTGTGCTCTGTATCTAATCTATTTTCTGATAGGACAGTTCGCAAATTTGTAATGATAGATAGGACAGATCACACACACACTTTCCCTTTTTTTCTGTGGCTGAAACGAAACATGCTGCCAAACAGATAAAAGGGAAAGAACAATAACTACCAGATACCTTAAAAATTACACCGACCAGATGGAAGTAGAAGCATACCCATTTTTTACACATAAAGCAAATAGGTGAATATTCTTCATGAAGGGTGGTTACATGAATAAACTGCACCGCCTGCTAGAAAATATTTATTCTGCGAACCCTTAATTAATAAAACCTATTGCCTACTCAAGACTATTAATACAAAACGGTTTGACTGATCCCAGGCAGTACAGTGTCCTGAGCTTGTGGGGGGAACACACACTTAATACGGCCCCAAACTGCACCTCAGTGTGTGCAGTGATATCAATCACTGCGGGAGCTTCCAAAGTCACGCCCCACAATGCCTTGCTACTCTGGATGCAAAGCATTGCAGTGCGAAAATTTGGAGGCTCCTGCTGTAATTGAGTTATACCACCCACGCCAAGGTGCAGTTTTTTTTTTTTCATTGCTATGTGGGACAATCCTTTTAAGCCCCGAAGGGGTTGTAAAGGGTGACACCCTGTAGGCCGTTATGACATACCCAGTACAGTACGTCAATGAAAGGAGGAAACGCAACAGGGGCTGTGAGCACAGAGGTAGCATGACATTAAGGTAGCGGGGGTTAAAGCAGCAATCCACAATTATTATTATTATTATTATTTTTTAATCTTAACATGGAGGTCCCTCTGTTCAGAACAAGAGATCCAAAACATCGGCGCACCCTCCAGATTCCTGAGATATTTGAAGTTTCTGTGCAAGTTTTTTCTCCTTTCTTTTCAAACAAAGTTACAATAGTTCATGTAAAAAAAAAAAAAAAAAAGAGAAAAAAAAAGATTCATGAATTGCTGTTTGAACAAGATTAATGTGTGTTTGATTATAAATTTACTTTCTGTATATCTATGCTCACATTTTAGAAGCTTGATACACATTGGTTTATTCATGAATGTCTGGTAATGATCAATAAATGGCCATCATACTGTTCCCAAACGTTTTTTTTTTTTACATTGGGCACCGCTTGCTAGAAAATATTTATTCCGCAAACCCCTAATTAATAAAAAAACGTATTGCCCACTCAAGACTATTAATAACAAAACGGTTTGACTGATCCCCCCCACAAGCTCATGACACTGTACTGCCTGGGAACGCACACTTATTACGGCCCCAAACTGCACCTCAGTGTGTGCAGACAGTGACAGCAATCACTGCGGGAGCTTCCAAAGTCACGCCCCACAATGCCTTGCTGCTCTGGGTGCAAAGCATTGCAGGGAGCAAATTTGGGGGGTGGGGGGGGCGCCTGCTGTAATTGAGTTATACCACCCACGCCAATGTGCAGTTTTGAGTCGTATAGCTGCGCAATCCCCGCACGGGCTTAGGAATCGCCGTTACAGATCCCTCGGTCTTACATTTTTAAAAGTGCAGAGTAAATGAGTACTTCAGTATTAGGTGATACTTTACCTTTTTTATTTGGACTAACAATTGATATTATATTTTTGACTAAGGCCTGGGACATGGTCAGCGCTTATGTGCTGACCCGTGCTGCTGCTCGGCACTGAGCCCCTGCAGCCGCAATGAGAGCGGCTTTAGCAGGGGCTCGCGCACGCGTCCGCACGCTTGGGGAAGCGTGTGTCTGACGGCGTTTTGACATTTCCCCGCTTGCCGGAGCGCAGGGCCGGTCACGTGAGCGGTTCGCCCAATGAGGGCGAACCAGCTCCGTGACGTCACTGGCCCGCCCCCGTCCCGCCCCCTGATGGCGCGCTGTGTAAGGGAAAGGCTTTCCCTGAGCCTCAGCACGCCTCAGCACTGGTTAAAGGCACTATGTCCCAGGCCTTACAATTGATATAATAAGACAATCTTTCAAGAGTTCGCAGCTCTTCATCAGTTCAGCGATACTGATTTAGAGATTTCAGGAGTTTAACAAAGATGTTAAAAAAAAAAAACAAGGAAGAAGATAGCCACCTAAAAATGTTAGGGCTGTTATATACAGCATGCGGCCGTGCGTGCCTATGCGAACGCGCGTGCACGTGCCGCATGCTTTTCCTGTCTATAGAGCCAGGAGCTGCAGGTAATGTATATGTGTGTGCATGGGTTGTGTGAGTGAAAGGAAGTCCTAGATAAAGTTTTTTTCTTTAAAAAAATCTTAATATTTTTTTTTTTTAGTTCTGCAAACACACACACACGCACACACGCACACACACGCACACACACACACGCACACACACACACGCGCGAAAAGATGATTTTCCGCATCTTCGCCACTGTCTGTCGGCTACCCTCTCCCTGTCGTGCACGTGCAGCCCTTGTATAAAGGATGACTGACGTCAGCCAACTAAAATGGCGCGCCCGAGCCCGGCACTATAGAACGTGCCTTACACTCCTGCAATCTCTGTAAATCAGTATCGCTGACCTGAGGAAGAGAGAGAACTCTAAAGCGTATCTTATAATATCTATTGTTAGTCCAAATAAAATAAGGTATCACCTAATACTGAGGTACTCCTTTACTCTGCACTATCACGGCTATTTCTACTTACATTTTTTAAATACG
This sequence comes from Ascaphus truei, assembly GCF_040206685.1. Taxonomy (NCBI): domain Eukaryota; kingdom Metazoa; phylum Chordata; class Amphibia; order Anura; family Ascaphidae; genus Ascaphus; species Ascaphus truei. The sequence goes on from NC_134486.1 coordinate 104,591,554, forward strand.
TTTATAAAAGGAGTTAGAGCAGAGGTTTTGTAAACGCAGCTTTCTTGGCGAACAATAAATACCATGATAATGTGTGTACATACTGTAGAGAGCCACCACAAACATTTCATCTGCCAAAGCATTAACAAACACAAATATATATGTCTTAAATGAAAATAAATGCACTCAGCATTGTCACAAGTCAAATCCCACACTGATTTGCCACCAGATGCAGAGACACCAATCTGCATGAAGAACCCAAGCCCAGTGACACAGTGCAGTGAGAGCTATGTCAGGCAGGGGCCTGCAGACCTGAACACCACTGCATTCTGGGTAAGGTGATCAGCCCCCTATTATACCTCCCACTCCTCCCGCCACTGGACTGGACAAGTGACAGTTACTCACGTGCGACCCCGGCGAAGGCACAAACCACGCATTGAGTTCCAAGGCGATCACACACACACACTATCAAAGATAATTGTCCTTCCCCGGCCCCCTTACAGACTGGCCCTTCTCTCTCTCATTGGCCGGAGAGATGGCGCCAAATTCGCCCCGGGCGGCTTGTGATTGTAGTTCGCTCAACGGAGGATGGATGCCTGCCTTACGTCACGCGCTCGGCAGCCATTTTGCGTTTGGGCAGTGATAAATACCTCCCGAGTTAGACAAGGAAAGATGACACTTGGAAAGCCGGCATCATGTTTCAGCAAAAACAAAAACGCGCCCAAAAAACCTACAATGGAAAAAAAAAACAAAAAAACTTTCGTTTCAACATTTGTAGCTTCAGCGGTTGACTTTATTTTGCCAGAATCAAAGATGGCCGAGGTAACGTCCGGCCCCAGGGGGGGCCGCCTAGCTGTGCGCGCGGATTCGCTCGGGCCGCTGTGTGCAGGTGTTGTGCGGTGAAGCTCTGGCCGTTATCCGAGGCCGTTATATACATGTTCTGTGAGAAAGCCATCGAGCTTATCCGGGAGCTGCACCGGGCCCCGGAGGGACAGCTCCCTGCCTACAACGTGAGTGACCCATGGGGAGGAGGAGGGGGGCCACGCTCTAACGCTCGTCAAACCCCCCCATGGCTACCCGAGGGGGGCCTGCTATGCAGCACGGGGTATTCCGCAGCCTGGCTGGTTATTGTGGTAGCGGGTAACGAGGATGTCACGCCTATTTCACTCAGATCGCATGTGTCTGTGTAGCTGTCACACACAGTTCCACCTCCCGAGGGCCAATATCCGTGAGATTGTATGTCTTTATTTATATAGCGCCAAAAGTGTACTCAGCGCTTCGTTTTGGATCAAACAAATGGAATTTCAATAGAAAAAGTACTGATTCCTGTGAGGAGCGGGGTGGTCTACTACTACTACTACTACTACACCACAACAATCAGCGAGGCTGACTCCATTTCAATGCTACCCAGAAAATCTGTGAGATGTGACTCACCTGTCATTGAGTACAGGTGAGTACAGGTAGTCCTCGCTATCCAACGTTTCACTTTACAATGAATGGCATATCCAACGCTTTACAATGCAACCCTAAGGGACTCGCTTTACAACGGTTTCACTATTCAACGCTACTTCCAGAACGAATTCCGTTGGATAACCGAGGACTGCCTGTATCTCATTGGCTTTAATGGTGTGTCGCTTATGGCAATCGGCGCAGATGGTGGTCCTTGGAGGTTGGCACTTGGCTGTCAGGTGCCCCTCGATCATTTATGGGAGGGAAGCATTTATTGTTGGGAAGAGAAATAAACATAGGCACGTTGCAGTTAACACCCTATGATAAACCCGTAACTTGGGGTTTTAACAGAATGCAAGTGTGAGGCTCAGTCGTTGACTGCATCACCTGTGCTGAAGCAGGGATATACTTAAAACCGGACCTTGAGGACTAGAGTTGGCCACCTCTGTGATGTAGCTCGTATGCCGGTATAGTACAGTATATAGCTGCATAGAAGACACGACTGACTCCAGAGGAGCTGTCACGTAATCGTGAAGGGCGGGATGGGCTGTTGCACTGGTGCGGGATGGGCTGTTGCACTGGTGCGGGATGGGCTGTTGCACTGGTGCGGGATGGGCTGTTGCACTGGTGCGGGATGGGCTGTTGCACTGGTGCTGCAGCCCCTGCTCCACACAAACTGTTAATTCGCCAGATTATCACATCCTGGTTGTACTGTAGATAAGGATTCTGGGTAGCAACATGCACATAATCACACATTGTAATTTTTCATACCCATTTTTACATGGAATCCCTTAAGCCTTCGCCTAGGGATTGTGCTGTTCGCTTGTAATGTTGTGCAATATCTGGGACAGCATTTTAATCATCTTCGATGTGGAACCGAGTACTGGTTGCTGAAACCACCTATGTGCAGGTTGCATTGAGCTTTGTTGAACCACATATGTACAGAGAATCAAGACTATACCAGTAAAAAATACAGATGGGACTGTTTTCTAGTGGTATGGTCACATCTCACTAGAAAGGCACAAACCCCTCCAGCACACCACTTCTAGGTAAGGTTCATTTTAGGCGCACATCAACTTGCTGCATTGTACAGCCTGGACAGCGAAGCCAGAGACAAGAACGTACCAAATCAGTGACATACACGGTCTTGTTAAGCTAAAAACCCAAATCACTATATATTGTGTGTGTGTGTGTGTATGTATATATGTATATATGTGTGTGTATGTCATTTGGAGTGCTACTGGGTTTGGGGCCTTTATGTATTCAACAAGAGACAAAAAGGCCGCAATGTTACATGCAACATGACAAATTATTTAGTAACATGTATTTTATCTATAGTCTTTTTCATAAATAGACCCATAGGGTGGGTTCTACACTACCAATATTATACTGTCTCATGTATTTCTTCCACTGCATAGAGAGAGAAAACAAAACACTGCAGCCAACAGCATGGTGTGTGTGACATGTATGCAGTGTCTAAGGCCTGGGACCCGGCGCGGGCGGCCACACGCGAGTTCCCCACCAGCAGGGGAATCCTCCCGAGCCGGTCCCGGTCCCCCCTGGCTGCACAGCTTACTACACACTGTGACGCGTCAGCCGCTACGGCATACAAGAGAATGGTGATCCCTAGCTTCGACGCGTCACGTGGTGTGGCTGTGAGCCAATGAGGAGGGGAGGCTTCGGGAGGAGGAGAGGCTTCGGGGAGCGGGGAGGAGTGTGGGGGGAAAGCAGCGTGAGTTTGTGAGTTTGTGTGTGTGTGTGTGTGTGTGTGTATGAGTGCCTGCGTGTGTGTCTGTGTGTGTGTATGAGTGCCAGCCTGAGCCTGTAGAGGGAGGGAGGTGGGGGAGAGTAGCGGGTCCCTCCGCTCAAGCCACGCCCCCCCTCCCGCTCAAACCTCCCACTCCCGCTCCGGCTCCCGCTCCCTACAGACCGCATATCGCGGTCTGTGTCTGTCTGCAGTGCGGGAGCGCTGACGGAGGGAGCGGGGCCTTAGCCTAAGGCTGCGGCCAGGGTGAGGAGACGCGTGGCGTCTGCCCGAGCAGGAGCAATTGGCTGTCCTGGTCACTGGAGTGGGGCGTGACGTCACATCCTCAGCTCAATCTGATTGGTTGTTGTGACTGCTGTGCTCTCATTGGTTGTTAGCCAGTCACGTGACCCGCCATCGCGGCGGAAAAACAAATTCTGATGTCTCCCCAAGCGCACGAAGCGGCACTTTGGATGCTTGCATAAGGTAACCTGTATTTAAATGCGCAGAGCGTGAGAGCGCGCACACGCGCGTCTCCTCACCCTGGCTGCAGCCTAAAGGGTTACAATGCAAGAAGCACTATATGTGCTATGTATGAGCGGGAGTGCAGTTAAAACTGGTTAAAAAAAACAGAAGTGGCCTAATAATTATAGTGGAAAAGAATAAAATCCAAATCGGTGAACCTATTCAAACAGTTTAGTTTTTTTTTTTGCCTTTGCAGTTTTAAAGTGGCAATATTGTGTTTTTTTTTTTTTTTTTTTTCTTCATTTATAGTTTTATTATTTTATTACAAATTTGAAGCTGGGGGGCTCCGTAGCTGAATCACATTAAATTAATTAATTCCCGGAGCTAAAACTAGCATGCTTCATCTACAGAGACCCCCCCTGCTTCAATCCTATAATAAAACAAAAACAATAAATGAAACCTGTATTGCTGCTTTAGCACGGTCAATGATACTGCCTTCTAGAGCTTACCCCCCGCCCCCCTGCCCAACCCCCCAGATACTTCCCTCCGTAGGGGGTGTCGGTATCTCCTGTTTAAAGGTCTTGGTCACGCGGGCCAATAGGAAGCTACACCTGATGACGTCACAGCTTCCTGGCCCGAGGGATGCGGGAGATTTGCACGCCGCCATTCCGAGAATCCCAGCTGGCCCGGCCAGAGATGCTACGACACCCCATACGAAGGCAAGTATCTCGGGAAGCAGGTGGTCCCGTAGATGAAATGAGTGTGGTACAGCTCCGGAGACCCCCTGCTGCATTGCAATGTAAACAGAACATTGCGGCTTTAAAGATCATCGTCATAAATCATTTAACACAGGAGTATGTCTTGATTACAGAAAGGTAGATAAATTCAGTCCGCAAACGCAAATTTGTAAATCGCCATATTATATATGTTGTAGGAGGATGGAATCAGACAAGTTCTTGAAGAGATGAAAGCTTTGTACGAACAGAACCAAACAGATGTGTAAGTACTGTACAGTTTGTAGCTATTGCGAACATACCCGGCTTTTTTTTCTATTTTTTAATAACCATCTGTGTGTGTATAAAAAAATGTTTTTTATAGGATGGGAGACTGGGGTTCCTTGGAGCTCAACCCCTTCATCTCTGGGGACTCCCTGGTTCCTGAGATACTTGCTGTTGAAGGTACCAGCATTTCAGTCCCCACTTGGGAAAATAAAATGGCGGTCTATATATTCTGCATCATGCGGGCCAACCGGAAACCGCAACGTTATCTGTTGGGTTTTGCTATTGGCCCGTGAGACAGGAGATTTCAATGCCCACGCAAAACCAGGAAGTGATATCGGTGCCTTTATCAGTAAGTATCTAGGGGGTCCCCATCCTGTAACAAAACAAAGGGGGTATTTCGGTTGGGGGGATTGCTGCTTTAAACTAAGATTATTTATGCAAGTACTCAAAACAACTGAGCACAGTTAAACTCAAGTTTATAAAATATATAAATAATAGGAACAATTGATTGATCAACTTATAATTATATTTGTTTTTTGTTACTGAACACAGCAGTCTCACGTTGATTCAGATAATCATAATCCTTTGCACTGGCAGTTTTACCTAGGAGCGTAATGCAGCTTCCAGCTACACATTAAAAACCACTTCTCCATGTTAAAGCTACAGTTCATTTGAATGCAGATTGACGATCTTTGCCCATCGCGTTCTGGAACATGTCTGTCTCTGAAGAGAAGACCTTGAGATTGGGGGAGGGTGGGGCTATGAACTGAACCTTAGTATTGTTTTGATCTTTTTCCCATACCAGTAATGAAGCAAAGTCTGAAGGACGCAATGACTTGATACCAACAATAAAATTTCGGCACTGTTGCCTGCTAAGAAATCGCCGCTGCATTGTTGCATATCTGTAAGTTACTGACATGTTAATGCAGTATTATTGACACAAATAAAAGGCCATGTAAATGCTGTTATATCTCAAAACATTATCACTGTAAAAGATAATTGGGCCCAGATCCACAAAAGGGTGCAAAGTTTTAGCACACCTTTACTCCTATTCATTTGAACATTGATATGAATGTGAGTAAAACTTGCTAAAGCTTAACACCCTTGGGCTAAGGCCCCGCTGCCTCAGACCACGCGCCCGCACTGCAGACAGGCGGCTCGTGGAGAGGCACTTGACCGCTATCTGCGGTCTGTAGGGAGCGGCGGCCGGGGGGGGGCGTGGTTTGAGCAGAGGGCTGCAGCGGGGGTCTCCCGGGCTGCAGGAGGGACTCCCCACATGCCCTCTGCTGCTATCCGTGCAGCTCCCGTCCAATACATTTCTCGCCCCCCCCCCGCCCCCCACACACACATGCCCTCCTCTTCGTGCTGATCCCTCTCCCCGCTCCCTCCGTCGGTCCGTCCCTCCTCCAACACACATACACACACACTCCCCCCCCCTACCTTTTGGAGGTGGGGGAAGCTCTGACAGCTCCCACCCCGCCGCTGATAGGCGCACCGCATGACGTGTCACCGCTCGGGATCGCAATTCTCTTGCATCCCCTGGCGGCTGACGCGTCACAGCGCGTAGTGAGCCGTGCAGCGAGGGGAGACCGGCTCGGAAGGATACCCCTGCTGGTGAGTAACGCGCACGTGTGTGCCGCCAGACGCAGCGGGACCAAAGCCTTATGTGGATCTGGGCCTTAATGGTTTTTAATCTGCATTCTATTTTAACCACAGTTGCTTCGCACTTGGAACAATAGAATTAATAATGTTTGTAGATCACTATGATGTTGCATTAGTCAATTGGATCATTATGATTATCTGTATACACTTTGTCTTTGAAAGATCAGTCTACCAACAGAAAAACTAAGAATTCCTCAAATAGTTTTTTTTGAGTGGCAAAAGGGCAGTACTACAATTTTCTGCAAACTTTTTTACAAGACAAAATATGCAGTCAATCATTAGATGGCAAACCATGATGGTATTTTTTTTCCATCTTAAACATGAGGTATAGCTGTAAATGGGACTACGGGGTTCATCTTGAATTATTAAGAAGCTTGTGTGTTTTTATTCCAGCCTCAGTCATCACTCTCTCTTACCTCGGGCAGGTCATTTTGTCTTCTTGTGCTTCAAGTACCAAATATGTGATCGTAAACGCTTTAGAACAGGGTTGGACTAGTGCCAATATGATGCTTTTCCATTAATGGCTTTGTATAACGGTAGCACTATATAAGACAAAAATAGGATCATTATAATGCAAGCAGATGTCTCCAGAGTGACGCCGTGATAAAGATTCACTGTGGAATAAAGATTTACAGCATAGAAAGGTTTGGGGAAAGTTGACGGCATCAAACAAAAACCGTATTTGAACATCAAATGACATTGATTTTTACCTGTAACAAATAAAGCTCTAATTTTAACCCAGGGAGTGTTAGGACCTGCTATGGTCATGCCTTGAAGTGGCAGCAGGCTTGGGACGCTTTGGTCAAAGGGTTAAACTAAATGACCCTTTTTTCAAGAGAATATATAGGTATTGCACTGTGTATTTTTGTCACATTGGAAGTAGCTTTGGGCATCTTTGTCTGTTTTTTTTTTTTGTATACATTTAGCCACGCCCACTAGCACTGCTTTTGACACTTAATATATATATATATATATATATATATATATATATATTATGTGGTAATGTTGGGGGTTTCCCAGAGCTTGGTGGGTATGTGTGTTTAAAAATAAAGCTCTTCCACATTTGCTGCATACATTTTGTTTAATGCCCGCACTGCTGAACTGTAATGTACAGCAATTACCTCCAAAGGATCCAATGATGGCGGGCGTACTCCACTCCTTTTTAAAATGGTGGTTAGTGCTCTAGCAAGAAAGGGATAATCCGAGCCGAAATCGCTCCTTAGACCTTAATATAGAACAGTATCCTGTGGCACTCAAACTGTGGCAAGTCAAGTATACATTTAAAGTAATTGTAATGATCCAGATATAATGCGCAATGTTTGCGGGAAATCCCTTCAGGTGAAAACACGTTCAGTAATTTATTTACCCTCGGCAGTAGCTTCTCTATATTTGTGCATAAGGGATAGATGTAGAGTTGTGTGACCCAGCTCTAACTGCTGGAGAAATGTAATAATGTTGTACAGTCTCTGGGTCAGAGAAGCTTTGACGGTCTGCCATTTATCTGCTGTATTTTGATATACTGTATTAAATCAAAAGGAACGTATGACACTCCACTGGGCTTTAGTCAAAAATATAAAAGTCTTTATTGAACAGGAAGATCGGCTTTTCGGTCCTCACTAGGAGCTTTATCAATTATTATATATTAAAGCACATTCAATATGAGAGTCTGTTAAAATACAGTTATGTTCTGAAAAAAATTGCTTTAAGTTTCAATGGAGGTGCTGATATGAACCAATACTTTTTTATTTTGTATTTTTTTTGCTTTAAGAGTAAGCAAGAAGATGGTTCAATCTAAGGCCGAGTCCATAGAAGGACAGGCCGTGCTGAGGCGTGAGGACGCTCCGCGCTGAGCCCCTGCATCCTCAATGAGGATGCCTTGAGAGGGGGCTCACGCGAGCGTCCGCAGGCGTGCTGAGGCGTTGGAGGTTTCAGCCGAGCGCCAAGCTGTTTTTCAGCGCGCTGTCGGCTGAAAACCTCCAATCACAGCACAGCAGCGTCAACGTCACGGCGCCGTGACATTGACGTCAGAGTGTCGCGGGCGATTGGCCCAGCGACGTCACTGCCCCGCCTCCAACCACCTCCCCCCCGGCTCCCTTCGCGCACGCTGGCTCGCCTGCAAGTCCGTGCAATCGCGCCGACTGAAGCAGGCGAGCCTCAGCGTTAGCGCGCCTCCGCTCTCCCCACCCCTCTATGGCCCGGGCCTAAGAAACCTTACGTCTGGTGTAATTTCTCACAATTTTACTGCAGCAACAACGGCTTAAAACGTCATTGCTTAAATGGTTTTTGTCCTAATTTACTGTAGAATCCCTTCTAGTTTTCAGACAGCTCAAACTGGAACATTCCTTATGAGCATAGATATTAAAAGGAAGTGAAGCGCATTGTTATCACTTATTTGGTTCACATTTTCCATGTTTGTTTTTTTCTTGCTATTTGCAGGTATGACCGTTTGCTGCGGATCCGTGCTCTCCGTTGGGAATATGGCAGTGTGCTTCCCAATGCCTTGAGATTCCACATGTCCGCAGAAGAGGTTTACAACTCTACACATTTATTTGATGTATATTTGAGACACACATACAGATTTAGCCAGACTAACCCTCCCCACTGGTGGGACGAGGCCTCTGCATTCTCCGGTAGCAATGATTAATGCTGGAGAGGAGCTGATAGCTAAGCCCTCCTGTAGCTCTCACCTTCCCAGCATTTTGCTATGGCTCAGGGGGGGGGGGAAATAGAGTGTATACAGTACATGGGAATTTTGTCAGCCCCTGGGAGTGTCCATGTATTTGATCTGCAGTGCAATTCAAGCCAGCTCACGAGTGACTAAGACACGCAAGTTTCCCTTAACACGGACGTTGGACATGGGATTGCCAGACACACTCCACCATTGTTTTATTTCCATTATCTTGTGACAGAAAGCAACATGTGAAAAAAAAAGTAGTCTTATACAGACTCAAATTACTAAGTGCAACTGATTAGCACACCCTTGAGGGGACACTTTTCAGAACTGTGCAACAGTGGTAACGGAGTAAAATGGAAGGAAATTCAACCAATGTTTCTTGGGTATCGTACAGTTCCTGTTGTCATTAAGACTTTTCCAATTCATATTGCCCTGTGTGGTTTATTTTTTATTTTTTTTCTTCTTCTTCTATAGACAGAGTGGTTCAACCAGTACAAAAAGTCTTTGGCTACATATATGAGATCTTTAGGCGGTGACGAAGGCTTGGACATTACGCAAGACATGAAGCCCCCAAAAAGCTTGTACATAGAAGTGAGTGCCAATATATGAATCATGGATTTTAATGAGCTGCAGGATTCGTTTTTAATAGTCCAGAAAATAATACAGAAAATAATACCTTGTGCGGAACATAACTATACAGTACCAAATCACTCGGTACCAATTCTTTTATTTAAAAGCACATCCAGAAACCTTAAAAATTACACTGGGACACTTATAACAAGAGAACAGCATAAGTCCAACGCGTTTCTCCCTCTCAAACCATTGCGAGAAGCCTGTTGGATATCTCCCAGTGTGTTTTTTTTTTTTTTATATATTATGTTTTTGGAAGTGCTTTAAAAAAAAAATATATATATATATATATATATATATATATATATATATATATATATGTTTTTTTATTATTATATCGTTTAAAAGATGTGCTGTGTTATTCTGTCTGGAGAAGTCAGCTTTTCATATTGTTGGCTTCCTGGAAGTGCCCCTTGGCGTTTTTCCTGCTTGCGTAACATCTATGACTGAGTTTTAGATTTGGCACCAGAAGATGTGCAGTCCCATTTTAACGGTCCCTGCAATTATTTTTTTTCAATATTTCTGTAATGCAGAAAAATAACTACAATAACCAGTGACACACATGGGATCAGTCAAAGTGGGAAGTAAAGCTGCTAAACAAAGAAACAAAAGATTAGAGCAGTGGTTCTCAACCTTTTTTGAGCATGGTCACCCCAGAAGGATTTTAACATTCTGGGTACCCCTACTCAATAGACCTCACTCATACCCACCCAACATTCACCCTCACATCATACTCCCCTTTTAATTCAACACACTCCACATTTATCCCTACTACCACGACACACTCGCCCCCCTTTTCAATGTTACACTCCACATTCACTCCCCCTTTCTGTTACTTCTTACCACACATTTTTCCTGGGCCCACACAAAGCCCTCACCGCTCCACCTCTTCCCTCAAACCGTCTCGCACACCTATAACATGTCTGCTACTCAGCAAATGCATCCTGTGTTGTCTGGAGATGGAGAGGCTTCTTTCTCTTCTCTGTGCCCGTTTGGGAGAGGAGACCCAAATCACAGCCTCTGTTTCCAGGCAGGGCAGGAAGTGCGACTGGGCAGCCAGCCGTGTGTTTTTCTGGGGGCTGCAGCATCCTTGGCAGAGGGCCACAGCACACCAGGTTGCTGCAGTAGCACTATTTATAAACATGGAGTATAGGATTGTGCTGGTATTCTTACTGCTTTGCTCTGAAGCACTATATTGTGACGGTGCTCGTCTCTGATCAGGAAGCGGACCCGCAGGGCTGAGGTAGGGATGCAATTTAACCGATCAGAGTCCTGTAAGAGTATCCGTAGTCGGTAAGCAGGCAGATCATCAGGGCTGGCGGTTGTGGTGCATAATTCAGGCAAAGGGTCAGGGCAGGTAGCGAGGTCGGGGTCTGGGGTCAGCATCCAGAATTCCAAATGAATAGGGAAGCGGGGATAGGCAAGCCACAGCAACAGGCTAGCCTCTGGAGCAGGGAAGCCACAGGGATAGACAAGCCACACGGAAGGCTCGGGAACAAGAGCCCAGGGAAACGTATACAATGTTCGGGCAGGGGCTGGGAGTCACTGACTGCTATTTAAGTCCTTGAACAGGTGCAGACAATATAGCAGGCTGCCAGTAATCAAAATGTCCACAGCAGCCAGGTAAGGGCAGGTTGCAGCCAAAGCCTGGACAGGAACCCTTACATGTATTGAGTATATACATTACTTCATTTAATTGGGTACAATCAACAGGAATAACGTTTGGTTTGTAAAAAGAAACTCATTACAATAAAGCATGTCGATAGGCTTCTGTTACAAATTACTAGCTCTTTAAAATGTAATAATCAAGACAGTAATACTGTTGAACAGTTACTAAATGGAAAGAACATGACTGAAGATACATCATGTGTATTCTATTTAGAAAATGTAATTCTATATAGCAAAATAATGGAGTGGTGGTTAAGCTATGAGCATATGCCTTTTTGTTTTTCTACACCATAGAAGTGGAATTTGTGTACCACAATATTTTGCTGTTATTTGTATCACAGTATGTTATATCCAATTATATTTATTTCATCGTTTTCATGTACTCTGACTTGAGGTGCACCCATATACCCCATTGTACAGGGATGCAGAATATATTGCCCATTTCCAAATTAGTAATAATAATGCCTTTAAGTAGACCATGCTTGTATACTTTGTCTGCGTAACCATTACCATCACAAAATGGCCATTAACATGCTGGCTTACATCTCACAGGTGCGATGCTTAAGAGACTATGGTGAATATGAAATTGACGATGGTACAACAATCTTGCTAAAGAAGAACAGTCAGGTAGGCGATGGCAGAAATCACTTTTTCTCAGGAGATCAATGTTTTTTAACCGGGGTTCCTAGAAATCCTTGGGTTTCGCAGGCATCCCGAAAGGGTTCCCTGCAATTTTCAGGTCATTTGAAAATTGTACCAAATACAGCAATAAATAGAAATAGCCGTGTTAGTCAAGTAGCGATCGTGCAGAGTAAACTTCAGTATTAGGCGATGCCTTATTTTTTATTTGGACCAACAATTGATATAAGACACACTTTTGAGAGTTGTATCTTCCTCAGGTCAGCAATACTGGTTTACACAATATTCCAGGAGTTAAAAACAGATGTAACCAATACAAAAACAACCTAATAGTTTAAGGCAGATGAGTAGGAAAGGAATGGCCTAGAGAAGAGTAACTAATCAGTAAAAGAGTTGGAATAAATGCTGGCTGTGCTGAGGCAGTGTGAAATATGTAGCATTCATTTGCAGAACCCCAACAGTCCCAAGTTTTAACATTGTGGAATTTCTGATTCACCGTAATGTTAGTCATTGATTTACTACAAAAAATAATTGGTTAAAAATGGTGTGACACCTATTAGTTGGCTCCAAAAGACTCGCGGATCAATTCACAAAATGCATACGGAGAATAAGATGAGCATGAATCCTCTGCAGACAATTCACATGAGGAAAAAAAAAAAACCTTGGATTATTACATTTACAATGTGTTTGTGGCATTATTTATTACGAGAACGGTTCATAAGGATTAAACATTCTTCAGCGTTAAGACATGTTGTTTTTTTGGGGGGGGCCTGGAAGACAGTCTTGCAGCATCGTAACATTACCTGATGGCAAAATAAATAATGGCCCAATATTCAGGGGTACACCAAACCCACGAGCCATTTGCAACATCAAAGCCAATTTAGACATTATTTACTCCTTTGGTACCAACATGTTCCTATAGCTTTGTTACATTGAGGCACCCACACCACAGCACTTGGTCAATAGTACATATTTTTGTGCATCTATTTGCTTCCCCTGTAAGCTTGGAACTGCATCCAAATACACATTCAAGATTAAAAAGGCAACATTCACTTTTTGTTCCCTTTTTCAAAGCTTTCCCAGACCAGGCCAACATGAAATCCACAAATCACTATGCTTTCAGTGTCTCTATGGTCAAACATAGTACTCAATGGTCATGTATTCATTTACTGTACATTACCTTCGAAAATACTCCTAGCACCAGAGGTCCTTCTGTTAAACTTTTAAAACAATGAAAATGTATCTAGATGTCTGCCAATCAATTTTTTTCAAATAAATACAAGTGTTACATAGTAGATGAGGTTGAAAAAAGACATACGTTCAACCTGTGCTAAATTTAGACAAGATACTTCATCCTATATCTATACTTACTTATTGATCCAGAGGAAGGCAAACAAAAAAACCCCCAGTCATATCATCCAATGATATCTCATAAGGTGAAAAATAAATTCCTTCCTGACTCCAAGAATTGGCAATCGGATTAATCCCTGGATCACCACCCTTCCCATGTTTACATGTGTGAAACCCGCTCGACCTTGATGTAGTAGTAAGAGATGGTGCACTATATAGATATATATATATATATATATCTCTATATATATAATATTTTTTTTTATTTATTTTTTTCAACCATCTACTACTACGCTGAAGTCCTATTTGACTGTGTATACAGTCTCATCCCAAATTAAGAAACTTCACAAAGAAAGAGGATAGACACCTCATTTGCTACAAACAATGCAGATTATTATCATACGGTTGTAATGTGCTAACGGGCATTGGAGGCGAGTGACAATAACAAGCAGAGCAAACAGATTAGAATCCCTTGTATGCATGGTAACCTAATAGATCAGGAGCTTATTGAGAAGCTACCCGCATGCTTTGTTTGTGTCACCCTTTGTTGTTGTTTTGTGCACTAATGCTTCACTGTTTTTCCTTTCCCAGCATTTTTTGCCCCGATGGAAATGTGAGCAGTTAATCAGACAAGGTGTTCTGGAGCATGTGCTCTCATAAAACAGGTGTCATGTTACAAATTGACATGACGTGCAAATACTTATTAGTATTTCTTGCTTTCTTTTGTCAAGCCCAAGAACATAATATATAACTGTATGTAACTGTTATATATTTATGTATGTAGATATTGTTTTCTACCCTGATTAAATGCATTTGTATCAATATTTGTATTTTGGTTTGACTTCCTAAAAATAATTGTAGGTGCCAGGAAGAATGATGCACCTTATGTTGTGGGGTTTGAGAATAGGATTAAAAATAGTTCATCAATTCCTTTAAAACGGCTATCCAAAAAAGTGCCCCATCTGCTCTAAAACATATCCCATACAACGCTATTATCACCTTTTTGTTGCTGTAAAATGGATTTTTGTGTGCGGAAATATGCGGCTTTAATAAATGACAATGGAGAGAACACACACTAATTTTAACTGAATAATTGTGATCTCGGCATTGTTGCTGGCATCATGCATTGTATGTAGACAGTTTTGTCAATATGGTTATCTAAACTGGACAATTTCCCTTGAGATGCCTTTTTGTGTTGGGTAAATGATTGAATGGAAAATATGCCTCTCAATGCATTAGGCTTCAAACCGTGATGTGGAAATCTTCATCTGAAAGTAGCATCTATCTTCACACAATGCACAATGTTACATTTTTGTAGTTTTTATAAAACAAACTTCTAGCATATTTACTTGCAAATTATTTGTTTAAAATGTGTAACCATTTAAAATGTTTAGACTATTTAAACTGCATTTTTCTCATGGAAACGACTAAAATACCCTTTGTCCACAACACACAGAAAATTTCAAATGTCAGAATGGCACTCTTTGTGCGTTTACGTAAATAAAAGTATCAATGATGAGAAAGCAGCTTGACTATGTGAACTATTTTTCCTATCCAATATTGGTACATATATTGTGCCAAGAAAACATCAAATGTGGTGTAATAACATAGCGGTGGGAGGCTTGATAAGAACACTTTCTACTTTGTGAATAATTGTGGACTGGGGAACAGTGTCGTTATTATGTGCCCTAACCGCTCATTAACCTGCACTTTAGCAACGTGGGAGGAGATCTAAACGCGGCAGAACCCATGTTCCCTGAGGAATGCCATGTACTGATTTCTTTTGTCTTTATCCTATTTGCTTTTATTTTGCTTTTCTTTACATGAAAACCAAAAAAAAGACACACATGAATGTTCTAGTATAGTACGAAGAAAAAGAATGTCTTCATATAAGTTCTGCTGAACTGGTCAATTTGTTTGTCCCTATCGAACAACCTGTATCAGAGTTGCAAAATCACCCGTCAGTCCACCTATACGGCAAGATTATTCAGGGGCCCTGCGCTCTTCCCCCAAGGCATTTAAATTAAGGCCGGGGGATCGCGTGAGACCTCTGCAACTTCACTTGCCGTCTCTTTGGCGACGCGGCATCAAATGACACCGCAGGGTCGTGTGACGTCACGTTGGCATGGCAACGTGACATGGCCCCACAGCGTCATTTGACGCCGGGAGAGGTGGTAAGGGAGGGGGGCGCGAACAGGGAGGGAAGCAGGAGGGCGCGAGTAGGAAAGATTGTGCAGTGCTGCCTTAGCCACTAAGCTAATGATATGGGGAGGGGTAATTTGTTTTAATATTGTTTACTTTAAGTGTATGTTTAACATAGTGCTGTTTTTCTTTTCTACAGTACATGTTTTTAATTTTTTTGGTTAATTCAAAAAAATCAGACGTGGCCATATTTGGCTAATATGGATATTAGGCATTTGTCAAGAGGGGGTTGGGGTGGGTGAAGGAGGTACGTGCCTGGGAAGTGGAGTGAGTGAAGGGGGTATGTTCCCTGGGGAGGGTGGATTAGTCCCCAGAGGGAGGGGGTAGCTGGAGAGGTTACCTTAGCGGTAAGCCACTAAGGCAGGGGTCGACAGCCTTTCTGCACCTACATGCAGCTCTGCTCACTGTCATGGGTTGCCGCTTCCCAGCTGCTGCCCTTCTCCCTCACTGTGCTGCGGGGAGCACCAGCCGGCGCTGGTCGGGCATCTTGTTGCCCTCAGCTGCTGGCCTGCCTCCTACCCTGCCTCCTACCCTTTCCCATGCGAGGCCTCTCATGCTGACATCAGAGGCCTGGCGAGGGACAGTGTAGTAGGAGGCAGGCCAGCAGCAGGGGAGATGCGGCAACAAGATGCCCGACCAGTGCTGGCTGGCTGGCTGGCGTGTGTGTGTGTGTGTGTGTGTGTATATGACAAACTGTTTCACACAGAAAAACAATGGGGGAAAAAACCTAAATAAAGGGACTTATTGTGAGATGCATTTTATTCCCCCACATATTTTTCCTTTCCCTAATTCTGATTAACGTAAGTTTGTTGTATGTTAATGCTTATAAAGTATATACCTATTAGTGTGCGTACAGTATGTGTCTGTGGGAGTGTAATATTCATGCATGTGTTGTGGCTCTCGGAATATTTTCAACAGACATATTTGATAAAATGTCTCTTCCTTGAAAGGTTGCAGACCCCTGCACTGGGGTAGTGAAGGGGGGTAAGTAATTAATTTTAATATTGTGCTGTACGTGTATTTTTTTTGTATCCGTCAGGTCTGTCCTGGCCCTTGATGACGTAGATGCTCGAATATGGGTATCCACGTCACAAGGGGGAATACTATAGGACCATATTCGGGCATCTACATCATTAAGGGGCTGGACAGACCAAACTGACTGCCTCAGGGTGAGCACAGGGCGAGAGACTGCTTCTCTGCACAGCTCTTCCGAACTGTCCCTCTGCCGGCTGAGGGCCCGTGAGGATTACAACTTGGACGCAGCACTGAGAACAGCAAGTCTGGACACATCTGTACATGAATTAGGATGCTTGGTAGCTTTAAGTAAACAGTCACTCCTGGCAGATGTCCTGCCCAGGACACATGTGCCCCTTAAACTTAATGAGACCAAACCGTAATTATATGAAAAATGATGGTAAAGACAACTGTCTTATTAATAACATCATTTTATCTAATTAATATATCTACGTTTAATTAAAAATCACATCACCAACCTTGCCCTTACTGGCCTGAAGGTAAATGATGATAAATAAATATCGTACCAAAATTTAACTTTGCCTACTGGCCAAGAATTTAAATTCAACATACCAGACTTTTAATATCCGCCATAAAACTCAGCCTCCCAATTTCTCATACCAGTTTATAGTAATCATTGAAAGAAATGCTAAATGGTATCGCCCTGGGTACCCTGAGTATATTGATACCAGATATGTATACATTTACATACAGTTTGGGCTCATACAGACCGAAAATTAGTAAGAGCATAAAAATCCCCCCCATGAAAGTAAATATTTTCTGAAAATACCTGCCTCGTGGAATTTAAACATGGATAGCATGTTTCCACACAAAAGTCTGGCTGTTCCTTTCAGTCTAACGACAAATCTTTCCCCAGTAACTGCACTTAAACCTGGATCTGTTAAAGAATGGTCCACAGCAAAAATTGCTCGACTGAGAGACATCTTATTTGTCGACAAATTACTGCCCATTACTCATTTTGAATCTAAACACAACTGGGGAAATAACCAGTTGCCTGTTTTGCCAAAACTCTTTATCTATCTATACAAACCCATACATAAATCTCTGATCCTGAGAAGACTTACCAAATTCAAATACATTTTTAAGCACTTAGAAGCTCCCAGACACAACCTAGCTGCACTATATAAGCTTTTATGTGAGGAGGGATGAGACGGAGAAACAACGCTTAGTCAAAATAAGGGAACATTTTTTTAATTCTGAGTTTGGTGTGATAGAATGGGATAAGATTTGGGATATAATCCAATCCTCATCAATCTAAATCAGGACTCTTGAAAGAATAATTACTATATCCTGGGCCAGAATGAGTCATGTTTCCCAATCCATCTGATAGGTGTTGGAGAGGCTATTGAATGAAGAGCACCTTACTACTGGGGTTAGGGACACCGGACATCCAGGCAGGCAGGCAGGCTGGCATGCATGCATGCAGGCAGGCAGGCAGGCAAACATACAGTGCTTTCACTAATATAGTATAAGATTAATGTAATTCAGAGTTGTTTAAAAAAAATGCTACAAGTATTTTCTCATGGTCAGAACTGATTTATTAAAAAAAAAAACACATATAGGATATTGCTTGGTTTGACCGCCATTTAGTGAACCACCAAGCCGAATCTTTGCCGATCAATCGACAACTTAGCTAATTACTTATCATTGTGTGGATTGTATGCACATATTAAAGGTCCACTCTACAGGCCCTAAACACTACCACGACCACCTGACCTGGGACATCTAGCAAACACATATCAAAATATACCCGCAATATGACCGGGACTGAGACAAAGTCTGGCTGACAGTTACAGCTGAGCTCAGCTGACCAGTACCACCTATAAAAGTACCCTACAAACAACCTCCTTCCAAATATTGTGGCCAAGCAATGTTATTTACTGCACGTATTCCCTAAATCTGCTGTCTCTGTAAGTCTCCCAAAATAAAAACTTAAGATTGTAAACTCTCTGGGGCAGGTATTTCTTGTCTTGTCTGATTTTGCTTCGCTTATTGTATAATTATAATTCCCTGTATCGTCTTTGTAAAGCGCAAAGAACACTGTTGGCGCTATATAAATAAAGAAGGGTCGTAGTCATGTTGGTGCTTTTTTCCATGTAGTAACAAAGGAGGGAGAGGGAGTAAGGGGTATGATATCTTTTATTGGACCAACAAATAGTTGAAATGTTACAAGCTTTCCAACTCCTCAGGGTCAATAAAAGGTATCATACCACCTACTCCCTCGCCCTCCTTTGTTACTACATATACATAAATATATACATACATGCCACACTACGGTACCACCTGTCCCATGCATCATTTATCATCCTAGGGATAAGAAGAGTGATACCACATATTGTATGCACACAACATGCTGGTTTTGATACGTCATTTCCATTCTTAACTTGGTCATGTCTACTCGAGTCGTGATACCTCAGTTACAGCACCGTCTTGGCATCGATAGAACAGAGACCCAGTGCTAACTTCTCGTTACCTTTTGCAAGTTACTTTACATCCCATGTCTCAGGTTCCAAAAACAGATGAAATTATGGTATTAACTTTTGTATCGGCTTGCGTGTGTTTGTCCTTATTTGGTATGTCATTCTATTAATGTAATTGTTCCCCATGGTACCGCGCTGCAGACTATATTGGCACTTTATAAAAACCGGTAATAATAAAGCGATTTAAATATTCAGAACAGGCATGTAAATTTTACCTACAATACTGTGTAGTCTTATCAATTCTATAACAAAACTAATGAAATAAAAAAGTATACATAACATTTTTGATCAGCAATGTACCCTTCCAGGGGGATTTTCTTTTCTAGATTTTTCCCAGTCCAAAAAGTCTTAGTTCAAGAAGAAATTCAGAGCTAATTTATCAGATGCTGCTGGCTCCCCCATTTTGCTCTGAACATTCCCAGTAAGTATCTTCTGAAACAGGGGTTCAAAGTAATAAGAAATTGCAGATTCTTCTCCAGGGTACGCTCCATGCGGGAGTTTCCTGTGCTAATTCATTAACACAGGCCCATCAAACTCAGAATAGCTTGGTGGTCAAATCTTAAGTCCGACTGCAAGACTGGGGGCTGCACCAGAATTTTTCTAATAAATGGCCACTATACCCTATGCGTACACTTTTTCTTTCTTGCTTTTTCCTTATTAAAAATGTGAACCCTCTTTTTCTATCAGCCCTAGACAGATACCTGTTGCTGAGGTGAGGGACCGAGTCCTTTATGTGTAAGTGGTATGCCACACGTGGCTTGCGGTCAGATAACGGGAAACAAACACAATGCGGGTGTGATATAACAGATTTAATAGATACTTTAAGATAGAGATACTAGAGAACCTTGTGATCCTTAACAAAGGATCACCAGATCCATATATCGGCACGTCAACAGAACACTACATTTAAACGCTCGCTGTGCAGGTGCATGTTAGTGATCATACAGCCACCCAATCCTGGGTATCTAGGCCTATGGTGCCGGCACACCATTGGAACGGTTTAATGCAAAGAGTAGCAGGCCTGTACTTCACATAATACTTTGGTACCACTTTAATGGCAATTGTTGAGGGTCCCCTCAGACAGCGATGATCTGCTGGCCTCTGCACGTTGTACTGCTCTCTCCCCAGTCAATGTCCACTCTCTCTTGGCGGGACACAGACTGGCTCCGGGTCACTGTCGATCGAGCCTGAATGTGCAGATCTGCTGTAGCAACTATCCCGTTGCAGCTCCTGCCAGGGATTCCTCAAGGTCGATTTAGCCCCACCTCATTGGCTGAGGCCCTGCCCATCACAAGTCACATCCTCCTGCCCCGGCAGTGGCTCCCAGCGGCAGCACAGCATGCTGGGAATTGCAGTTGTCCTATTCCAGCCAGGGGGCAATGAATGTGTGTCAGTTGCAGGCACTTACAAGGGTGTTCCAAAAATATGTAAACGTCACTGGTATCTCTCCCCCACCCTCTATCTCACCCACGCCCTTCTCTCTCCTCCCCCCAAATCATTCCTTCTCAATCAAATCAGCTTTATTTACACAACAGAAGAACATTTCAGCATTGCCACAGCTTTATTGGAACAACAGAAGAACATTTCAGCATTGCCAAAGCATGAACAACATGGGGTAAGGTATAATGTTTATGCAGTTCATGGGTAAGTTACACACAGGGATGTGGGATTTAATGGGCATCTCAGCCTGTGACGGTGATGATATTTAATTCATTTATTTATAAAATGTTTTACCAGGAAGTAATACATTGAGAGTTACCTCTCGTTTTCAAGTATGTCCTGGGCACAGAGTTAAGATGACAAATACATGGTTACAAATACATAGTTACATAAGTGATCAGGGTATACGTTATATACAAGACATTGCATGCACAGTTAGAGATAATATATATTATAGGCGTATATAACAGTTACAGACCAGATTAAAAATGTGGCTGTGAGTTTCTGGTAGATTGTTCCAGTTTTGGGGTGCACGGTAACAGGAGAAGCGCCAGATACTTTGCTGAACCTAGGGACCATGAACAGTCTTTTCGAGTCAGATCTCAGATGATAAGTGCTGCATGTGGTAGGGGTGAGGAGCTTGTTCAGATAGCTGGGTAGCTTGCCCAGAAAGTATTTGAAGGCAAGACAGGAAAGGTGAACTTTGCGCCTAGACTCAAGTGATGACCAATCTAGTTCTTTGAGCATTTCGCAGTGATGTGTGTTATAGTTGCATTGGAGAAAAAAACGGCATATTGAATTGTAGAGGGTATCAAGTTTGCCAAGGTGGGTTTGGGGTGCAGAGCTGTATACTATGTCCCCATAGTCAATAATTGGCATTAGCATCTGCTGTGCTATACGCTTTCTGACCAGCAGACTTAGGGAGGATTTGTTCCTGTAAAGTACACCTAGTTTTGGCATAGGTTTTGGATGTCAGGGTATCAATGTGCATCCCAAATGTTAAATGAGCGTCAAACCATATGCCCAAGTATTTAAAACTACAGTAGTAACAGGAGTTAGTGTGGTATTAGAGTTTGCTCTGATCTGGAGCTCAGTCATTGGAAGCTTTAAAAATGTAGCCTTGATCGCAAATACCATTGTTACAGTCTTGTCAGTGTTTAAAAACACTTTGTTTTGGGAAATCCAATTTTCAAGTCTCAAAAAGTCAGATTGAAGTATGTGCTCAAGGTCGGAGTGGCTAGGGCTGTGTGCATATAGGATTGTGTCATCTGCATATATGTGTATTGAAGCTGTAGGAAGATCATTGATGAACACTGAGAAGAGTAGGGGCCCCAGAACAGAGCCTTGCGGGACACCACAGGTTATAGATATCCAAGGTGTTGGAGTTAGAGCCCGAGATGGACACGTTAGGATCTACCTGATAGGTAGGAATGAAACCAGTTTAAAGCATGCTTCCCTATTCCAGAGCTCTGGAGTTTGTTTAGCAAGATAACATGATCAACAGTAGTGGGGTACCGGGTACTACCCGGTGGCTTTTCAGCTACCCGGAAATTACCCGGACCCGGCAGCTGGAAAGTGGACCCGGCGCCGGGTAATGTCAGGGTAGTTGAAAAGTATCTGTTACCGGCTGTCCAATAGGAAAGCTTCGTCTCCTGCTCCGGTCACATGGTCCCCGCTCACAGTGCAGTATGGAGTCCTGCAGCTCCCGAGCGGGCTCCACACTGAACGCTGATGCTGCCCCACCGCCCTCGCACCTCTGCTTACCTGTTCAGATGTCGCCGCGGGCTTCCTCCACCCCAGGTAAGTTTCATCCACCCCTAGGTAAGTGAAAAAACGGGTAGCCGGGTACCCGACCGGGTACAAGGTGCCAAATCCTCCGGGTTCCCGTTACCCGGTTTAAAAAAAATGTAGGACCCGGTCCAACACTAATCAACAGTATCAAAAGCCTATGCAAAATCTAGGAATACTGCACCAGTGAGTTGTCCTCGTTCCATTCCACACTGGATCTCATTGCAAACTTTAAGCATGGTAATTACCGTGGAGTGTTTTGGGTAAAAGCCAGAATGGAATTGGCTAGGGAAATTTGTCTTGGTATAGTAATCACCTAATTGGGACTGAACACATTTTTCATTTGATATGATGCGCAGCCAGTTCTGCTGGGGTTTAGTCTTCTCCTAGGAGGATCGCTATTTTTTTGGTTCTCTTCTATATTATTAAAGTTCTGAATAAGAGCAGTGAGTTTCTCCAAGTGGGCACTCCTCACTTCCAAGCATTTTGCGCAGCTGTGTGTTTTATCTTCTACCTCTCTCTCCCCCACCATACAAACACACACTACCCCCCTCCCTGACAATACCACCTCCCCCACAATAGCCTCACACCTTACTTTGGGGGAGCGTCCAGTGCCGCGCGGCCCTCTTCCGGCACGCACCGGCAGGGGAGTAAGCGGGCCAGCAGCAACTGCCAGTGCTCGCCGGACCCCCGCAGTCACGGTACTCCTGTCCCAGCTCTTTCCCCCACCTCCATCAGCTCACAGGCCGCATGGCGACACCTTGTGGGCCACAAGTTTGACAGCCCTACTTTAAAGCAGCAGTTCAAGCTGCCGTTAAAAAAAATATATATATATAGTATATATATTTTTTTTTCCATTCAATATGTGCATCAATACAATCTGCACTCTGACAAGTGATTAGCTAAGCCAGCGGTGCGCAAACTGGGGCGGGGGGCAGGAGAATTTGCAGGGGGGGGCGCGGGTTATTACAGAGGCCCCACGCTCTTCCCCCAGGTATTTAATTTAATGCCGGGGGAGGCGTGAGGCCTCTGTAACCTCAGTTACCTACTGGCAGCCGGGTCTTTGGCGAAGTGTCGCCATGGCAACGCGCGTCAATTTGAAGCCGTGCCTACGTGGGAGTGGGGGCGCGAACGCTGCGGCTCCCAGGAAGGGGGCCGCAGCTGAAAAAAGTTTGCGCAGCGCTGAGCTAAGCTGCAGATCGATCCGTTCTGGGTTATTTAATGCAGTTCTTGCACAGCATTGTGGGCAATGTAGTCCTGGAATATGATTGACTGGGCAGTTACTAGATACAATAGGTGCTCTGCTAGAGAGAAGGCTCAGGCTATTGAGACCCACCCATCAGAAGGGGAAGGGGCTGTCACTTTGGAAATGCTTCCTACATTACAAACATTAAAAATGTCTTTTAAAAAAAAAAAAAATCTTTTTTTTTTTTTAAATGCTACAAGTATTTTCTCATAGTACAGAACTGATTTATTTAAAAAAAAAAAAAACACACATGTAGGATATTGCTTGAACTGCTGCTTTAACATCGTCATATTCTTAATAGATTAAAATAACAAAAAACATCCGAATTGAAATAATCTCAAAGCGTTCCTTCCTCCAAAGTAAGTGATCATAAACCAAAAAATACTTTGTCTGTTTAACAGGATTATGTTTGCTTGATTTTCAAAATCCATTCCCATTTATAGCAAAAACAATGACAGAAGGCAAAGCCCCTTTGAAACACTGCTGTTTGGGATTAAACATAGACAGCGCTTAATTTCAAGTCTGATGTCACTACCATCACTTAGCAGGGAGATGAGCAGGGTGTTTTGGGTGTGAAACCAGCAAGGGATTCCTTATGGTTCTTAATCCTTGTAACTAAAAATTGCTTCCTGTATGTCAGTAGATTGAGGTTTTTTTAAGGAAAGGGTGGGACATTTAGATTTGAACTTGTAACTGGCCACTACTTTTATAGTGTTTACTACAAAAAATGTTTATCCAGGTGAACTAGGTTCCACATAACATGGAGGGGGGTCGGATTTCCCATAAAAGATGCAATCCCATGTGGTCGACTAAAAACAACCTTCTGTGAAGAATGGAACAGACTTGGCTGCCCTAATCCTGCAAATAATGCTATGATTTATTTTTGGGGGGAAATGATTTAGAAGCTGCATTTCGTTGGGGCCTCTGAATGGGGGAGCGTTTATCAAATCAAGAGTTTTCCTTACACTTTGCCCACCCTGTCCTTATCAGAGACTAATTCATATATATGTAGCCCTGGTAAATTTGGGCTATTATTCTATCCTCCTCCTAGCAGTAATCCCTGAGTAAGGGTGGGTTGCCACGTCAGGTAGTACATTGAGGCAGTGAAGGCAGGTCACCAGACTGTGTCCAATCAAGAGACATAGGGGCGGGGCCTTTGGAGCTACTTAGGGTATGGCCAATTTCTATTTAGGGAGTTGGAGAGTCAGTCAGTGAGGGTGGTCTTTGAGATTTGGTGGCATAGACTGAGCTGCCAGGACTGGCTAGCTTGAGGCCTCCCTCCGGGGAGGGAGAGTGCACACCCCATACCTCCTACCCTGCTTAGGGGGTAGGGGAAGAGCTAGACCCACTCAGGATGGCCCTAAGCCTGGAGTCGCGTCAGGGCCATCCTGCGGGGAGACAGCCTGCTGTGTGTAACTGAAGAGAGACAATAAAGTGATTGCACTTTTATGGAAACTCCTGCCTGAGAGAGAAGTGTATTAGGAGGGGAAGATATTTCTTCTGTGGATACTTCACCCCATACTGCTGGGGCTGCAGGAGATGGAGGCGCTGCACCAGTAGAGAAGACGGAGGCAACCCCCAGAAGCCTGTCCTGTTCTCCCCCATGTCATCGCGGGAGACTCAGGGCCCCCTGTTGCCAGCAGGTACGCACCACACAGAGACATGTAGCCTGAGCTTTAGACACCCTAGGACACACTATGTGAGATTGGGTGGGGGAAACAGGGCTACATATAATATATGGAGAGATGGGGACGAACCTCTGACTCTGCAAACTGTTGAACTCATATCACACCAAAGGGACTGGCCAGAGGAAATCGAACCCTTCCCAGGTCTCAGCTTACCATGTTTTCACGATAAAAGTAAACAAATACCTATAGATGTCAGGCTTGGATTTAAAAAAAAGGCAATCACCCAGCTGTAACCCCTTAAACATATCACATTGTTTTACTTTGGTTTTAGGAGGGTGTGAGTGAGTATACAAGAGGTTAAAAACCTCTCACCCTGGCAGATCCAGGAATCCACACCCGAGGCTGTAGGTCAGCTAGGTGATTGGAAAGGGGAGGTTTAAAAGGCAGGCAGCAGACCTCCTGCTGACTCTCTACTCTCTACCTGTGAGGAAACTGGTCCCAGAGCGCCTGCCTGCGGGACAGCCGGGGCTCGCACTCTACTGCCAGAGACTAAAGGACCGGCGGTTTGTTTTGCAGACGTTTGCTATATTTCTTTGAAAGTGTACTGCAACCCGCTTTCCCTCGTGAGGGAATGAAAAGACTTTTCTCTGCAAGACCTTGATGTGTAAACTCCTTTCTGACCCTACAGCAGCGGTTGCGCAAACTGGGGGGCAGGAGAATTTCTAGGCCGGGGGGGGGGGGTTACAGAGGTCTTCCCCACGGCATTTAAATGAAATGCCGGGGGAGGCGTGAGGCCTCTGTAACTCACTTACCTGCTGCAAATGACGCAATGGGGCCACGTGACCTGCGATGACATTTGACGCCGAGCCATTGGGAGAGGGGGGGTGCGAACGCTCCGGCTCCCGGGAAGGGGGCCGCAGCTCAAAGTTTGCGCGCCCCTGCCCTACAGTTCCTACGAGGTCGCTCCGTCAGAGGGGTTGACCTTTTAAACGGAAACCTCTGCTTCAGTGCACATAAATGTCTCAGGGCTGCTGGAAAATGTCGTCTTTGTGTTAACTCCCCTCCCCCCCCACACCCCAAAACAAACGATAATCAGTTTGATCATTGCTATAAATAAATTCTGAAAACAATTTGAAGACGTCAAATGAAAGAAAAGACTTTATATTCCAATGTGGTTTTTTTTTATTATTATTTATAACAAAGCTATCATTTTTTCCATGACATTAAAAAAATTCATTACACACTTTGTCCCCACATTTTAGTGAATGAATGTAGATTTTGGTGCAAGTTCTGTATAAATATATACACACACATCATGTATACAAAAACTGTACATTTTCTATGATTAACTATACAATGTAGTAGACAGAACTTCTCAGAGACAGGGGAATTCCCATATGGGAAGAAGACTGAATACTGTATCTGCAGCGGGCTGTTTGGTAGAACATTTTGGTCTTTCATTGTAAGGCAACATGATATTTTAGTTTTTTATATTGCTATTCTCCAGTGCCGTAGTAAGGGATGAAAAGGCAACATCTCATCACTAGCACAAGGAACATATTTTTGTTGTGCAAGATGAAGGAATGGTCGCCACATTTGAGGCTGTTCTTGACCATTTCACACCACTGTTAAGACAAACAACTCATAGAAAAGTATTGTACAGTGCACACTTCTAACAGGTGTTCTGATCCTGGATAAAATTCGAATTTGGTTTGCAGGTCGTAATGCCATTGTATTAAAAAACACTTTAAAAGATCTTCACCTATATTTTCTTTATCATCTAAGGAAGAGACATTTGTGGTCTTCAATGCTCGAGTACAAACTATTTACTATAACCGGTTGTGTTCTGCGGATAAAATGTATCACTATATGTAACAAAGTATAGCCATTAGTCCAATATGATTGTACTGAGCATTTAGACACCCAAAAGTTAAACTTAGATATGCAAATATTGCAAAATACAGCATGGCTGTTGTTGGAGAAAGAACTTAATGCATTAGGTCAGGGGTGTGCAAACTCCCTGCGCTGCACCTCTCCTGCCTGCTCTCCTCCTCGGTCGCGCCCCCCCCCCTCACCTCAAGTGTTGCGTCAAATGACGCTGCGGGGTCATGTCACGTCTCCATGGCAACAGGCGTAATTTGGCGCCGCGTTGCTATAGAGACGCGTGCCTGAAGCCAGGTACGTTTTCAGAGGCCTCGTGCTCTCAGCGCGGGGCCTCTGTAAACGCCACCCCCCCCCCCCCACCAGTTTGCGCACAGCTGCATTAAGTCACAGGTGGCCAACTCCACTCCTCAGGGGGCCACCAACAGGTCAGGTTAAGGCTATCCCTGCTTCAGCACAGGTGGTTCAATCAGTAGCTCAGCCATTGACTGCACCACCTGTGCTGAAGGATATAGATCCTTAAATCCTGACCTGTTGGGGGCCCCTGAGGACTGGAGTTAGCCACTCCTGCATATTTGTACACGAACATGAGACCCATTCTACACTGTGCCATGACCATCCTTTTTCTTAATAATATTAAAAGCAGCAATTTCGCATGGCATGTAGCGAGAGACCTCCCATAAGCAGAAACCCCAAACATGTGTAAACTCTCTGGCGCTTCAACCATGTCACATTCCAGCAAAGTTAAGAGTTACTATCTCCAGAACGTGGATGGGGAGAAGGGTGGATTTGCAGCTTTATAATGAGATCAAGTGATTTAGAGAAGAAAGGTACAACCTCTCTCCAAGGTAAAAAGGTCAAATATACCGCTCAACGACTAACCTTTTCAAAGCCAAGAGAGCCTATATCTTATTTAAATATCCTCTGGTAAGGTAAGGGTTAAAAAGCCTGTTGCAGGAATGCACATCAGAGACCATGCAGCTGCACAGCAGCTATTGGCGTGGTTTAATGCAGCAGTACTATAATTAATGGTGAGCGTTTACTCGCCTAGTCATCCAGACAGAGGACGCACCATCTGGGGACACAAAATGAGTCCCCGAAGGAGCCAGAGACTTCACATAATTGCTGCTCGTTATTTTCAAGGAGACAATTAACCGACAATTATCTAGATCAAAATGTGTGGGGCTGTATAAATGAATGCGCGCTGTCTGCGCTGGATGTGGAGTCCCAGGGCTCAATTCCTTGCCACTTCTGTAGCACGCAACACTGGCTGTGTACACATTCAATCCCCATAATGCATTACTCTTTACATTAAACAGTATACCGCCACCACCCCTCTACATCATTTGAAGTGCAGCGTCGATGCGGAGATCGGGCGGCAGCCCCTGTTCCATGTCACTCTCTCCGTGAAAGCGCAGCATCAGACCGCCAGAGATGCCGGGGCGATCTTCCGAATGACTTTATTCAGAGCAGCAATCTTGTCCTCCAGGACATAGTTCTTCTTCTCTGCGCTCTTCTGCCGCTGCTCCGTCACCTGCAGAGCCTTCATCAGCTGTGAGTTCTCCACATACAGGTCCTTCAGCAGCAGGTCTGATTTAGCATTTTTCTCAAGCTGCCAGAAATAATGCACACGCCGGTTAGTCAGCAACACCATTGTCCTTTCCTTCTCCTGATTAAGGAGTGCTCTCTATCTGCTAGGAGTCTGATGTGCGTATAGATTGCATGCAGAGTTCCTACATGTCTCACAACATACTTATTACCCCATGTGAGTCTATATACTTTCTCCCTTTTAACAATATATGAAGTCCCAGCCTTTAAACTTCACAGTGTAGTTGTGATGCCGGAGGCATATTAAGGTAAACGGACTTGCCCAAGATCACCAGCAGCTGACTCTCTGATTGAACTGGCATCACCCACTTCTAAGGTTGTTACCACTAGGCTCCTCCTCCGATTGTATATTATTTTTTTTGTGTGTCTTGTGCTCTGTAACAGGGTGCAGACTGTTGGGTGACGGCCAGCAAGGAGTTAATACCTGCCTGGAGGACTAATGAGCTCAGCCAGGCTGCTCAAGCTTAAAAGCAGAAGGCAGCTCACAGTCGCCTGTGGCTGGTCTGCAGACGGGCAACAGGTCTGAAGTGTGTTCCTCTGTCATACCATCTATAGGAACTTTTACTTGCTGGAGCTGTATTTTTGTGTTGAACTTTTGACAGGTAAACGTAGGCTTTTATTCAGCCACAGTGCCAGTCTCCTGTTACCCCTCCATGCATCGCCTACATGTTCTTATACTTGTAGTGTATGACTTCTCATATTAGAATGTGTGCTTTGCAATACACCACAGCCTATGCCACCAGGAAACAAATCAACAAGGCTTCTTGACGTATCCAACCCTTCTACACTTCTAGCACTGCTGAGAAAACCACTACAAAACCCTTAACCTGCGATAAGCGGCCCGGGCTCTCACCTGCTCCTTCAGCTGATTGACCTTCTCTTGAAGCATTACCCGTACATTCTTGAGATTCATTTCCACATCCTCCATCCTTTCTTCGATCCTCCTCAGGAGCTTTACGTGCTCTTCCTAAAATAATGGATCACAGAAAACGTATTTCAAGGAACGAGTATTAAGTACGGTACTGTCCCTGCCAAATTCTATACCAAGCACATCTTGCTGTGCAGCGAGGGATTCATTTGTTCTTAGCTGTTAAAATGGCTTTTAATGTAATGCAGAGCAATACATTACAGGCCCCACCGCCTGCAAGGGATTAATAGGACAGAGCAGCAGTGCGCAGCCAAATGATTTTAATGGAATTATATATAGAATTACTTATGAAATGATGATAGCCACCCAATTAATATTAATGATGAACTGTACTGTGGCAGAAGAATGCAATAAAAAGCACAAAGTACAACTTTTAAGGCACAGGGGTGTAAGAATCCACTGACATTTATCTAATCTGACAGAATATGTACTAGCCATGGAACAATTTCTCCAACCCCACACAAGCTATAAAACCACCACACCCTACATCTCCTCTCATTCTCAGCTTAATCCACTAAACCCAGCCACAGACCTCTAGACCAGCAGTGTGCAAACTGGGGGGCGCGAGATTTTTTTTGGGGAGGGGGGATGGGGGGGTGAGGTGAGGGCGGTTGCAGAGGTCCCACGCTCTTCCCCGAGGCATTGAAATTAAATGCCGGGGGACCGCGCCAGGCCTCTGTAACCTCTAATAACCGAAGTCCAGCCGACTTCGGAACACGTGACCACGCAGCATCAAATGACGTCGTGGGTCACGTGACGTCACACAACGCCGCGGCGTCATTTGACGCCGCATGAGGTAAGTGAGTGGGCGCACCAAAAGAGGAGAGCAGGCAGGGGGGCGCAGCAAATAAAGTTTGCGCGCCCCTGCTCTAGACTGCAGGGCCCTCATTACCTTTTGTATTGGTTTGCCTTAATTTGGTATGTCATTTGGTCTATGTATACAGAACAGTGGGATGATGCTGCACGCCCCAATATATCAAATCAAAATAAATACCGGTGCGCCTGGTTCAGGAATCTCTGGGTAGTACTCCAATATGTGATAAGAAGGAAAAACACCTGGGCACTGCGGATTTCTGCTTAGAAAATTTATTGTGAGCCAAAAAGTATGAAGTTTCGGCCTCAGGGGCCTTTCTCAAATGCAAATGGCATGGTCTATGTATAACACTATGTTCCCCATTGGAACACGCTGTAGGATATGGTGGCACTTTATAAATAAATAATAATAATCCTACACCCAAACAAGGTTAATCTCTGACCCCTTTCCCAAGGACCCCGTGCATCTAGAGCCGGGCCCCAAAAATATTCTGCCTGCAAAATTATAGCGCAATGTAGATTTTTCGCTTCCATTGATTTTCGCTAAGTCTGAATTGCGGGCTTCGGCATTTCTCATAGTACTAAAAAAAATAATTAAAAAAGTTAAAATGAACACAGAAAATATATAAATCATTTGCAACAAGTTGCTTTGGTATCTCGGGGTTGAGGACAGTTTCACTTGTAAGTCACTCGGCACGTGACTGCTTTCTACCTGCTGCATGGCCAGTTGCCGGTTTGTCTGCTCTGCGTGGAATCTCAGCTTCTCCTGCAGCTGCTGGACTTTGTGCTGTTCCTCCAGCAGTCTGTTCTGCAGCGGGGACAACTGCTCCTTGGACACTGCGCTGCCCAGCTTCTCTTTTAAATGCTGGACCTCTCGCATGTGCTGAGACTGCGCCAGTGTTAGCTTGGTATTCGCTTCCAGTAGCTGCAATAGGAAGTGAGAACAACTTGGTTAGATGGACAAGAACGTAACACAGGCAAGCATCCATATACTGCTGAATATACACGCCCGCACAGCGCTCATTACCTGTGTGCATGTTCGTCCTCGCTTTTATGTAACTGTTTTTTTTGTGATATACATAACTGTTGTGTTGCCAGGTGTCCAGGATTGAACCGGACTGTCCAGTATTTGAACTCTGTCCAGTAAAAAATTTACAGGTAATACTGGACATGTGTGTGTCTGGTATTACCTCTCTGGACTTACAGTAGTGACCTGACCGGCTTGGGGGGCTGTGGGATTTCCCAGAGAAGGGCTGTTAGGGGACTGGGCAGCTTCCTCCATCCTGATTGGCTGCATTACCTAGCGGCAGCCAATCAGGAAGAGGATTCAGGAGCCTGGGGGTGGGGCCAAGGAGAGGAGGAAACAGCATGGAGCGGAGAGAGGGGGTGTGTGTGTCTCAAACGCGTCACACCTTTCATTGTGTCCAGTAGTTTTGGAGAAGCCACCTGGCAACCCTAATAACTCTGTACCCCTATTGTACCGCGCTGCAGAATATTCTGGCGCTTTACAAATAA
Organism: Ascaphus truei; assembly: GCF_040206685.1. Taxonomy (NCBI): domain Eukaryota; kingdom Metazoa; phylum Chordata; class Amphibia; order Anura; family Ascaphidae; genus Ascaphus; species Ascaphus truei. The sequence goes on from NC_134486.1 coordinate 104,623,379, forward strand.
ACGATAATAGTAATAATACTACACACATTTTGTGTTGTTCTCACCGTTGTGCACACACGAGATCAGTAAGAAAGTTTAATTCTTTCCTTTATTTTGTTTAATGCAGTGACTGCAACACACAAACAATGGAAGAGTGGGACTTTATTACGGAGATCCTTGGCGGGTATGCGACGATGACAAAACGCTCTTTCTGCATACGTCATCGTGGCAGCTGTTGGGCTGTCCGACATCCCCTCCAACATATAAGTGACAAAAATACTACGAACTATTCTACACAAAAGTTAATGCAACCAGGGCCTATACTCCTATTTTGATATTGTTATACACACACACACAAAACTAGGGACTCACAGGTCTTCAACAAAGTTGAATCGTTTATAAATACAGCAACGTTTTAATTTCCATTAGAACTAAGTCTAAATAGCCATTAGATATTAGCTCACCACCGCCTCAAAGTAATCTCTCTAAATCCTGTCATTTCTTAACATTGCTTCCATTCGCTTTCCGACTCCTCCTTTCTCATCCCATATGTAGTATGGCTGGCCCAGACTGCCTCTCTACCTCCTGTCACGTAAGCCCTTAGGAGCTCTAGGCTGTGACTGGCTATCCTGTGGGCATTGACCCCCCCGCCTCATGCTGACTGAGTGACAGAAGAGGTGGTGCCACAAGGGTCTGTGTATAACCAATCATGGTACAGACCTTGTGCCCTCCCTTTCTGGTGTTTCACAGAGGAAGTGCCAAATTATAGTCAGTCAGGTTCCTCCCAGCTTGGGGGTGAGACCTACCAGTCAGTCCCTCCTGGGCTGACTCGTCAAGAGAGATGAGAGGCCTTACTATTACCACAAGGCCAAGCACCATACAGAAGGCCTGGGACTCTCTGACATCCATCTGCATCCGCTGTATAACATCTGCAGTGACTGCAACATTAAAGCATCCCTTTCTCTATACCTCTGCCTGAATCTACAGTCTATTGGGCAGAGGTGTGAAAGAAGTATCCTTGGGTGGGGACTGTCTCTGGGAATACTGGAGACCACTGAAGCTGGAGGCGCTGACACCAAGAGCGAAGTCTGAATTCACCAAAAGTCTGTCCTGTTCCCCACACCATCGCGGACCACTCAGCTCTCTTGGACTCTCACAGGTATGCACGCACCACAAACACCTGTAGCAGCAACATCTTCCAAAGAGGGGGGAAACAGCGCTACACATATAATGGCATTAGGAGGCCAGATGATTGAACAATGGGGGTCAGTTCACCTTTGCAGCTCAGCAGCAGAAAAGCCTGGTTTCTGCCATGTAAAACCAGAGCATATACTCCAAACAAAACAGACGCTGCCCAGCTAGCAAGGGTGTATTAAATGTCATATTGGGTATATGTATATTATAATGTACCTATATACAAATCATGTTTATATTATCGAGCCACAGTGCCTGTGATGATGTTTTGGTAGCTGGCAGTGTATAGAGATTTTCTGTAACAGTGATTGTATTAACAGTGTATTATACTCGTTTTAAGGGAACAGTATTTGCAGTAATGTAATAATTGTCATGAAAAATATGCTAACAATGCCCCGCTATATGGTACTTTAAAATAAATATACGTGGCATGGATATTTGATTTATAACTGACAATTGCTCTTTATTTGAATGAATCACTAGTATGTTATGAAAGGTCAGAAGATCTTTAATAAAAGTGAATATATTTTTTTTATTGTGTATTTGCTAATGGTGCAATCTCCGTTCCAATTATCCCCAAGCCTCAGCCCATATCACATCAATGAGAATGTTCAGCTGAGAACGGCCCGAATGTCAGCTTTTGAGTATATAGAATCTACCCATTAGAAGCGGAAAACAAAAATGATGCCTTGGTATGAAGAAATGCCTTCATGAGGCCATGGGACTTTCTGCTCCTGCTAATTTCATACCACCTGCTTATTTGCATACCAGTAATATTTTTCACACTGAAAGTCACTAGTATGGTAACGTAATCAATATATGAACATGGGAAAGATGTTATAAATGCTTGCAAAATGCTGACACAAAAAATATTCCAAGTCTTTCAATGGATCAAACATTAAATTACAATACGTTGGAGGCCCGTCCACTCCTAATATTGTTCCTGATCCGGCCCCTCCTGAAAGACGGTTGAAGAGCCCTGGCATAAACCCCCTAAATATCTACAAATAAAATGATAGGGAAGATGGCCCATGGCTCATGGTGTTTTGTTTAACTGAAACCGAATACAGTTTTGCAAACTGGGACAAACTACAGATGTAGCTTCGTTGTTCCCAAGATATAGTGGGAGATGTTATGATATTCTTCACCAACACTGAAATTAGACCCTATGGAAACGGTTTTATATTCTGCGTTGTAACGGGATACTTTGTGCAATGTGGGAAAAGAATGTCATGCGGGGTTACATCTGTTAGCATGCAATTAGCGTCACTGCTTAACCCCTTCTATGTAAAATTACAATGCACTGGGACGAGGAGGGGGGGGGGGGGGAGGATTAGGCAGGTCTTTCAGTGTAGCATGGGTCTTCACATGGATTCCCCTTTACTCATGACAAACAAGGTGTGATTACTGTAGTGTACCTGATCCTGGGATTCCTCCAACTCCTCTCTTAGCTGGACCTGGTTTCTTCTAAGGGTCTGACATTCTTCATGGGTCTGTTTAAGGTCAGATTCCAACTCGTGTATCTGTGTCACCGATAAAATTGCAGGTTGGGGAAGGGAGGAGACAAAAACATTATCAACGGAATTTAAAATAGTGTTCTTTATGGGAAGTTCTTCTTAAAAATGCATTTTAAATAAATTAACATCTGGATTATCTAAGGCAGGGGCGCGCAAAATTTTCTGGAGGGAGAGGGAGGGGGGGGGGGCGGCGCTTGAGACATTTAAATTAGATGCCGGTGGAGCGCACAAGGCTTCTGTAACTCCCTCTTACCTGGTCTCCGGCCGCTTCTGGCGACGCATCGCCATGACAACATGGCGTCAAATGGCCACTGGCAGTGCGTTGTCTTATGACATCATGGCGCCAGATAACACCGGAGAAAAGGTAAGGAGGGAGAGCAAGCAGGGGCGCGCAGACAAAAAAAGTTTGCACACCCCTGATCTAAGGCATACAAGCAGTTTTGTACATACAACCGCACGGTTGCCATTCACTTGAATGACAAAGCACATGTATAGTCTCTTGCACAGCTTGGTGAATGCGCCGTTAGCTCTTCTAATGGGGATATGTTCAAGTGTCAAACAGGAACATTGTTTCAAGACCAAAGCAAATTGTGTCATTATCTCTGTGCGACTCAATGCGTCAATTTGCTCTATTTGTTTGCCCCAAATTACTTAACTTGCGCCACAAGCATTTGAATATAAAATAACAAGGTTATAAGAAGTTGCACCCATAACCGGTGCAGTTTTCCTCCGTCTCGGCACCATCTAATACCCCACCAGGCGCAGGTGGCGATGACCTCTGTTCCAAAGAGACCAGCGCCAAATGTAAGAAGCAAGACTAGCGAGATTCATACATCTGTCGCTAGTTCAAAGGTTTGGTCCTTGTTTCGGAGCAAACTGCATCATTTTGTTATCACCTGCCGTCGTAATCTCTGCAGTTGGGAGGTGGGCAATGGTCTTGGTGTTTCGGTTTTGCCTCTAAACCTATGTCTGCTGTAAATTTGGTGTTGGTTTTTGAATTATGGGGAATATGTGAATTTGATCACACACAAAAAAAAAACCTGAAATGTAACCTGGAGCTATTTTTTTCTACAGACTGAAATATTTAGATAATTTCAATTATATTTAGCAAACATAATACACATAAAAGTAGTTGTACTTGTAATAATAATCTATACCAAGGCACGTCATTGGAGCAAGGGGTCGTCTGATCAAAATCAATCTTCATTCAACAAGCCTCCTTGTGCTAGTCAAATGAACCCTTTCACTGCCAGAGAGGCTTGCAATACATCACTGGCAGCAAAAGAGTTCAACATTAAAAAAATAATAATAACCTTCGGCAACATTTACAGTCACATGAGCAGAACACAATGGCAGAACGTGTGAGCAGGACACAATGGCAGGACGTGTGAGCAGGACACAATGGCAGAACGTGTGAGCAGGACACAATGGCAGAACGTGTGAGCAGGACACAATGGCAGAACGTGTGAGCAGGACACAATGGCAGAACGTGTGAGCAGGACACAATGGCAGGACGTGTGAGCAGGACACAATGGCAGAACGTGTGAGCAGGACACAATGGCAGAACGTGTGAGCAGGACACAATGGCAGGACACAATGGCAGAACGTGTGAGCAGGACACAATGGCAGAATGTGTGAGCAGGACACAATGGCAGAACGTGTGAGCAGGACACAATGGCAGAACGTGTGAGCAGGACACAATGGCAGGACACAATGGCAGAACGTGTGAGCAGGACACAATGGCAGGACGTGTGAGCAGGACACAATGGCAGAACGTGTGAGCAGGACACAATGGCAGAACGTGTGAGCAGGACACAATGGCAGAACGTGTGAGCAGGACACAATGGCAGAACGTGTGAGCAGAACACAATGGCAGAACGTGTGAGCAGGACACAATGGCAGAACGTGTGAGCAGGACACAATGGCAGGACACAATGGCAGAACGTGTGAGCAGGACACAATGGCAGGACGTGTGAGCAGAACACAATGGCAGGATGTGTGAGCAGGACACAATGGCAGAACGTGTGAGCAGGACACAATGGCAGAACATGTGAGCAGGACACAATGGCAGAACGTGTGAGCAGGACACAATGGCAGAATGTGTGAGCAGGACACAATGGCAGAACGTGTGAGCAGGACACAATGGCAGAACGTGTGAGCAGGACACAATGGCAGGACGTGTGAGCAGGACACAATGGCAGGACGTGTGAGCAGGACACAATGGCAGAACGTGTGAGCAGGACACAATGGCAGAACGTGTGAGCAGGACACAATGGCAGAACGTGTGAGCAGGACACAATGGCAGAACGTGTGAGCAGAACACAATGGCAGAACGTGTGAGCAGAACACAATGGCAGAACGTGTGAGCAGAACACAATGGCAGAACGTGTGAGCAGAACACAATGGCAGAACGTGTGAGCAGAACACAATGGCAGAACGTGTGAGCAGGACACAATAGCAGAACGTGTGAGCATTCCAAACTCTAGTGCATACGGGTAACATTACTGTAATATCTCAAATATATTCATTTGGCAGTGATAGCAAATGACCAAAGGACTCTCCAGCAAGCTGTAAGACATGCTAAATAGTCTGCAGAACGGTGCAATAGGCTTCTCCTCCCTGGATCTGGGCCTGGATGCCTACTGATGTGTTTGCTTTACCTGATCTGCGGTTTCCTCAAGTTGCTTAGTTATACTCTGGCCCTCGTCTTCTAGAGACTGCTTCTCTCGTTTTAGAGCTGCAACTTGTTCCTGAAGGGCCTCCATAATGAAAACCTATTAAAGCATGTGAGCATATGTAGAAGTGAGAGTCACGGTATGTGGCAAAAAGCATAGTGAGGAAGATTTGTAAATGGATCAAATGTGAAATGCATACCTAGCTCATACTAATTGTGGAGTAATGTATAATGTATAAAGTAACAAAAATAGAAATAGAGGGGGGGGGGGGAACAACTTTAAGTGCAGCCAGCACAGAAGGACTGAAAAAATAAATCACAACGAAGGATATAGCAGTCTTCCCTCAAATCAAGTGCAATGCTACTTATTCAGTGATTTCCAAAAGGTATCCAGTTTATGTTATGTTATGTTATGTTTATGTTACGCATAGAGACAGCAGCGACGTTTCAGGTCCTAACATGGACCTTTCTTCAGGTACTGGAGCAGATCCAAACACACACACATAACCAACCTTTTGGCGCCAAAACCGGATAACAACCCAAGTGCGATAAGTCTAATATTCAAGTATAACAAATCTTATAAAGAAAACTAGTGAGCAAATCAAGTAGCAGCCTGAACTATATACTCAAACAACCTTATAGATGGTCTCGAAGTTTTACAACCATGACAAGAATAGAAAGAGACTCCTACCTGGGATAGCAAGGCCGGAATGCAGCATGACACGCAGCGCAAGCATGTCATTTCCCAGAATCCCTTGCTGCAGTGGAAGCACTGTATGCTAGGTGATAATGGTCAAAGGCAGGGTTGCAGACCTGTCTAAGATAGCGGTGTGCAAACTGGGGGGAGCGCAAGACTTTTTTTGGGAGGTGCGGGCCGCGCGGCTAACGTGGCTTCCGTGGTCCACTCGTGTCCATGAAAAACGCGGCGTCAAATGATGCCGCGGGGCCATGCGACACGGCGTCATTAGACGCCCTTTGCCATGGAGACGCAGTGTCAAATGACGCGGTGGGTCACATGACCCCAAAGCGTCATTTGATGCCGCAGGGGGGGCATGCCACAGCCAGATGATGTAATAATCAGCAACACGGTCAGATACTCCCTCCAGATACACCTCCCACAGCTCTCACTGCTCACCAGCAGGCAACTGCAAAACCGGAAGCGACAGCAGTCCCAAGCAAAATAGCAACAGCTATGTGGCTGACATTACTGCACGAACGGAGAGAGTACCTTGGAGCTGTTGCTATTTTGCTTGGGACTGCTGTCGCTTCCGGTTTTGCAGTTGCCTGCTGGTGATCAGTGAGAGCTGTGGGAGGTGTATCTGGAGGGAGTCTCTGACCATGTTGCTGATTATTACATCATCTGGCTGCGGTGGCTCCAGTGCACCTTGCTGAACCAACGGATACACCAGAGGTGGCACCAACGGGACAGGCTGATACATTCCCTTCACAGCTTCAAGGCGATTGAGTATATCTCATAAATGCTATTATTTTTACTCTGTGAGTGCGCTTTTTATATTTTACAATCCCATAAATACTGTTTTATACTTTATCACACTAGGAGTGCGCCTGTTTTTTCTTCTTGTTTTCTGCAGATATCCTTGGGATTTGGTGATCCTTATATACGGGCAGCAAAACTCCAGTGGACCAAGTACATTTTTTGAAATTTCAACTGACATCTGGTTTTTATTTTATTTTTTATGTTTCATATTTTTTATTTTTGCTATAGATTTCAGTTGTTTTTATCACAAATTCACCCTTTTGGGGATTCTTTGGTCAATAGCCTTGTTAACTCTATCTGATTTACACAGCTGATTTATCCTTATCAAGCTTCCTAAGGCGCTACTATATATCTATATATATATATATATATATATATATATATATATACACACAAAAATACAGGCGCAAATAATAAGTATTAAACCGATATAGAGTAAGACTACGTAAGACTGGGGACAATTGAAGAACCAATAGGTGATGTCTAAAGTAGCAGATTTTTCAAGCATATAGGACATACACAATCCTCTTCTCACTGCTGTTCTGTATGGTGGCTTGTCCTGGCTCCACGTGGAACACTGAGACTCCGCGAGATGTAACAGATTCGTCTGCAGCTGCTTCCAATCTCTTCCTCACTGTTCCCCAGATCTCGCGAGATTTGACGTCAGCGTGATGTTGTGTCCATTAATGGGGAATAGTGAGGGAATAGTGTCCAGCAAAGTTCATAAGGCAATGTTATCAAATAATTATTGCTGATATTTCGGAGAGTAAAATAAGGACTAAATAATGATATTAGAACCTCCATCCTACGCGTTTCGTCTTATCTAAATACTTCATTAGGTGAAGACATTTTACTTTGGTAGTTGTAGTTCTCTTTTACTCCCTCTACAGCAGGGGGGCGCAAACTTTTTTCCCTGCGCCCCCCTGCCGGCTGTCCCCTCACTCCCGCGCCCCCCCCAACCCCAACTTACCCTCGCTCCGGCGTAATGACGTCACGTTGCCATAGCAACGCGACGTCACATGACCTCGCAGCGTCATTTTGACGCCGCGTTGCCATGGCGACGCCGGGAGGAAGCCGCCGGAGCCACGGGTAAGTATGGTTTACAGAGGCCCTGCAGCTCCCCCGGCACTTAATTTAAGTGCCTTCGGGAAGCGCGCGGGGCCTCTGTAAACCCCGCGCCCCCAGTCGGCAGTCTCGCGCCCCCCCTGGGGGTCGCGCCCCACAGTTTGCGCACCGCTGCTCTACAGCATGGGTTACGTGCGCCGAGCAGATGCTTTCGCTGATCGCGCATGCGCAGGACATCACCATGGCAACAGAGGACGTTCCCACTAGCCAGCCAAGATCCGGATGTCTGCTACACCCATTACTGGTTCACAGAGCTGACGGCTGATCCAAAATGGCCACCGGTCATCACCATGACGACCGAGGACGCTTTAGCCATCAAGACACGGGACAGATTGCTGCACTCCTCACTAATTTGCCGATCTGACGGCTGATGTAAAATGGCCGCCATAGATGGGATTATACAAAATACGCCTGCACATGGCATCACCATGACAACGGAGGAGGCGTTGCACAGTTGTGATTAGGACAGCTGGTATGCTCCTGTTTTTCAAAATGGCCACCTTCTGCTGATTGGAGTAAACAAGAGACACACCACACAGACACCATTGATTGGTTGATTGTTTGATTGTTGATTGCTTTCTGATTTGATTGTTTGACTGTTGATTACTTTCTGGTGATTTGAATGTTTGATTGTTGATGGCTTTCTGGTGATTTGGACACTGGTGTTTTGGGTATAAAAGTCACTCTGGGCAGGGGTCTCATTGCACACCGCCCCTGAAGAAGATCCCTCCCCGGGATCGAAACGCTGACTATGGTCGATACTTCTGGTGTCACACACACACCCACACACCCACACTCACCCCCCCCCCCCACACACACCCACACTCACGGCGGGAGGCAGAGAGACTGCGCTACCACCTCCCACACCGCAGGCTGACACGAGGACCGGGGGGGAAGCAGAGACTGTGGGGGAAGGGGGAGAACACCCGCTACAATCGACTAGCCTCTTAGCAGGCAGGAAAGGAAGAGGATGCCCATGCGTGGCCTTGAGGAAAAAAATTATTGGCAGCCCGCCAAGTCCTGTCAGCCAATCAGGCTGCTGGATTTAAAAAAGAAAAATTGAAAAAATGTTTTCAGTGCGAGCACCGCGTGCGCTGCTTGGGCGGCCATGAGGAGGTCGCCACGGGCCTGTGGGCGACTGGATTTGTCGAAAACTGTGTGTGTGTATATATAATATATATATATTATATATGTATATATAATATATATATATGTATATATATATATATATCTGTAATTGGCGGATCGGCCTGTCACTCACCCAGAGACAGCTAGTAAGACTGCACATCCCTCCACCTCAGTGTTAGACTGAGCGTCCTCTCACTCACACATGAAACTGAAGGATGGAATTTTTATGGTTGTGGGGGTGCAGAAGGAGAGAGAACAAGTGTTAATGTCCTAATTAATATGGGAGATGGAGGTAATTGATTTTTTTTAGGTAGGTTTCCATTCAAAGGTTCAGCTGTTACAGGGTTACTAAGCAACAATCTAAGCCAATGAAATTGCCCATCCCCTCTGTGATAGGCTGATCAGCTACACCATACACAGACCCAGAGATACATATACAGCCATACCCCGCATTAACGTACACAATGGGACCGGAGCATGTATGTAAAGTGAAAATGTACTTAAAGTGAAGCACCACCTTTTCCCCACTTACCGATGCATGTACTGTACTGCAATCATCATATACGTGCATAACTGATGTTAATAACACATTTGTAACAGGCTCTATAGTCTCCCCGCTTGCGCACAGCTTCGGTACAGGTAGGGAGCCGGTGTTGCTGTTCAGGACGTGCTGACAGGCGCATGCGTGAGCTGCCGTTTGCCTATTGAGCGAGATGTACTTACTCACGAGTGTACTTAAAGTGAGTGTCCTTAAACCGGGGTATGCCTGTATACACACACTGACAGGTGTTAATGTCCTAATTAATGTAATCTATCTATATTTCTCTAAGGATGTCTGCACATCCCTCTGTGATAGGCTGAGTGGCCTGTCACTCACCCAGAGAAAGCTAATAAGACTGCACATCCCTCCCCCTCTGTTAGACTGGCCGGACTCTCATTCATCCAGGAAACACTGGTGGAGGTAATTTTAATGGCAGTGGGGTGCAGAGGGAGAGTAACAGGTGTTCATGTCCTTATTAATATCCATATATAAAAGCCTAGGGATCCCTCTGTGATGATCTTAACAGTCGGTCACTCACCTAGAGACAGCCAAGAAGACTGCCTCTCACTCACCCAGGAATTTTAATGGCATTGGGGTGCAGAGGGAGAGTGACAGGTGTTAATGTCCTAATTAATGTAGGCTGCACATCACTCTGCTCGCCCCTCCGGCATCATCTGACTTCACAATGTCATGTGACATCGCCAGAAGCCGCCAGATGCACGGTAAGAGATTATACAGAGGCCTTGTACGCTGCCCCGGCATTTCATTTAGATGTTGTGGGGAAGAGCGCGGAGTTTCTGTAAGCGCCAGCCCCCCCCATCAGTTTGCACACGCATCCCTGGTGTAGGCAAATGGGCAGGAATGGTGTAGGGCACACGGCGATGGGGGAGAGGTGTAGGGGGCACATGGTTGATGAATATTTAATGAATAACCTTTAAGATCTGCTAGATCGGCGTAGGTTATGCCAGGTACACCTAGTTATACATTCAATCCATAAAAAGAGTGACTCAATAGATGTACATATAAAAAGAACACTTTAAATACTAAACATTAATGTAATCCGATTGCCAAAATATAAATAGTGGCCACACTAAAAACGTACTCTAGATTAACAAGAAATACTAGTACTAATAATATTAAAACTACTAATGAAAAAAAACTTAAAAAATATCAAAGGCAAAACGTAGAGACCAGAAGTACCCAATGATTAAAATACATACATGACCATACAGACCAGACTAGCCCACAGTCAGAGAGAAGACATTTTAGAGAAAACATACAGCCTCTCGGCTCTCGGGTTGACTGTATCTAGTGTAAATATCCATGTACTCTTTCTGGAGCAGAAGTTCCTCTCTCTTACATCCTCTTCTAAGAGGACCCACCGAATCGTTAATCTGAAATATTTAAATTGGCTAACATTATATTTGGCCTGAAAACAAATGTCTAGCAACTGGAACATCCAAAGTGGGACTTCAGTGTTTTTTTTTTTGTTTGTTTTTTAAGAGCAGCAGTCCAAGCTGTTGTTTTGTTTCTTTTTTTTCTCTCCCTTTAATATGTGCATCAATACAATCCACACAATGATAAGTAATTAGCTAAGTTGCTGATCGATCCATTCTCCTGTGATCGTTCGGTGAAGATTTGGCTCAGGGGTTTACTAAATGGCTGGTCGCGGCTGGGCCCTGACTCGGCTGCCTGGAGGACCTTTCCTCTCTCTGTCCCACGCCGATGAGCTTCCACTGCCGGCGCGCGACGGGGCTCTCTGACGTCAGTGTGCCAGAAGCTGGGCCATGCTTACTTCCGGCGCGCAGACAGAGAGCCCTGTTGTGCGCCGGCAGTGGAAGCTCATCGGCGTGGGACAGGGAGAGGAAAGGTCCTGCAGGCAGCTGAGAGCCTGGCCAGAGGTCGGGGGAAATTTGCAGCACCGGCCTGGTCCCCGCCCCCAGCCCAGGCTATCCCCCCCTCTCGGCGGCCCTGCTCGCAACAGAGTGAAGAAGGGGACCGATCAGAAGCTCCCAAGTCCGCTCGCCCGATCTGACGGAGCAAAGAGTCCAGTCTCCACGGTTAAAATCTGATCAGCTGGAGGAGGAGGCTGGCAGCTCAGAGTTTATGATCTGCGGCAAACTTTTGTTCCCTGGTGGTTTTGGATATTTTTGCTGCTCCCCTGGGGTCCTGTTGGACCTAGGTGGGGTGCAAGAAATCTAAGAGAAAGATGATTTTTCAACAGATTCAAAGTTATTTTTGTTAAATTTCTGTGGGTAAACTGATCCTACTGATTTTACTAATTTGTCTAAGGACCTAAATTATATCCCCACTTATTATACTTACAAGTTGTGAACTCTATAGAATGAGCAGAAATATTTAACGTAAGAGGTTTAGGCTGTTCATTTGAACCAAAGCTAAATACTTGTTTCACAAACTCTGTCCATAATAGGGGTAGGAATTCAGAGGTTAAGAAGTTTGGAAGTTGGGAGGAATCCGTATGAAGGAGTCCCTCAACGGAGTTTTGGGCGCCCCGGAATCCTCGAGGCTTGTGCCTCCTCCCCCTATTTGGACTTCTTCTAGCCCTTTATTTTGGTCCAGAGAAGGAGCAATAGTTAAAAGGTTTTAGGGTGGATAGTAGGTCCATCCCCCCCTATACCCGCTGTTGTTGCGGTTTTCTGTTCTTTTTTTCCCTCAAGGTGTCTCCCCCCAGTACCATCACAGATCAACAGGGAGGATGCGCCTCCCCTTCTTTAAAGAGGATCGTAGTAAGTCATCAACTTTAGGTAACGGATCCGACACACGCACATTATACATCATATATTACGATAAACAGAGAGCTAGACTTAACATGTAATCCATGACCAATCAATTACCTATAAAAGTAGTCTCTCTAAATGTAAAGGGACTAAACTCGAATAACAAAAGGAGACTAGCCCTGAGACAATTTAAGAAGATGCAGGCGGATATTTCGTTTCTCCAGGAAACTCGTTTTTATACCCAAGACCCACCCAACACTTTTCGGGGTAGCTACCAGTTGGCATAGTATTCTTCTTTTACCAAAAAATTTAAAGGAGTAGCCATTCTGCTAAAAAAAAGATATCCCATTTAAAATGGAAGAAATAAAAAGAGATAAGGAGGGTAGATTTATATTGGTGAGGCTTTTTTGTCAGGGATTAAGGTAACCCTAGTGAATATATATGCTTCAAATGATCAACAAATTGATTTTCTGAAATCAAGTCTAGAAGAAATTGGGGAGTCCCCTCCAGGGGATATAATACTAGGCAGAGATTTTAATATGACCCCGAATCCTGATCTGGACAAGTCCACGTCACCAAATCAAAAACTAGCGAATGATGTACTTAACAAATCAAAAAGTATTAGGAAACTTAAAAGAATTCACACTAGAAGACGCTTGGTGCACTAAGAATAAAAACCAAAGAGACTATACATTTTACTCTCCCCCTCATGATATTTATACAAGAATTGACAATATATTTGAACCTTTTGGATTGAGTCGCCCAGACAGAAATAGGACAATAACATGGTCGGACCACGCCCCAGTGGAAATGGTCCTGAAACCCCCCTTTATTAGACCTACAGTTTTTCAATGGCGTCCAAATGATTCGCTTCTGAATCAGACTGGGATAGAGGAGGAGATAAGGAATGTATTGGTAGACTATTTTAAGTTAAATAAAGGTTCAGTTGAAAGCCCGACCACTCTGTGGGAAGCCCATAAAGCCTCTATAAGAGGTCAATTCAAGGAAAGTTAACGGCAAAAATAATTGAGTTAGAACAGGAACATAAACACCCATGCAGGAAAATGTATAAACTTCTACGCCAGGCCAGAGAGGAATTACATAGATTAAGTTTGAAGACACAGAAAAACCACTAAAATGGACTCAAAAGTAGAAAAAATGATCAGCAGTCCTGCCGCTCCTGACCGAGATCCAGACTCACCAGCGGAAGAAGTTAAAAATACTTTATTGGTCTCCATAAAACGGATACAATCCACAAACAAAAAGGAACCTCCTCCCACGCGTTTCAACCCAACTGGTCTTTCTCAAGGAGTGTACTCCCACTCCTTGAGAAAGACCAGTTTGGTTGAAACGCGTGGGCGGAGGTTCCTTTTTGTTTGTGGACTGTATCCGTTTTATGTAGACCAATAAAGTATTTTTAACTTCTTCCGCTGGCGAGTCTGGATCTCGGTCAGGAGCGGCAGGACTGCTGATCATTTTTTCTACGTTTGTGCCATTACGATCTAATAGACGCCGAAGAGGAACACCAGACACCCGCTCTGGGTGGACCGCAAAGCCAGGAGGCGGGGGAACCGGTACCAATTGTGAGTACAAGCATGACTCCATACCTGTTTACTATTAGGAATTGGGACATTTGCAGCCACAGTACTATCATTCATAGACGTGGGTTTGCACCTATTCCATCCCTGCATTTATCTCCATACTAGGCTTACAACTTCATTATATGCTCCGCTATGTACTTTCATCACTCAGGCTTATATTGCCATATACAATCAGTTTGCCCTGGAGGCTACAGATGGACTTTTCTACTTCTACTAAAATGGACTCGTCTGACTGAGGTCAAACGAGTTCATTTTAGTAGAAGTAGAAAAGTCAATATAAATATAATATATATCAATATAAAGGCAATAAAGCAGATAAGCTGCTCGCAAATAAGTTAAGAGGGGTTAAATCTAAAACGCAAGTTTCTGCAATAAGAAGGGGTAACGGGGAAGTCACACATAAACCTTTCCAAATAGCCGAAGAGTTTTCTAAATACTATAATAAATTGTATAATCTTGATTCATCAGACCCCAATTTTAATAGAGCATCTACAGAACAAATAGATAGCTATTTACAGGCTTGCGATTTCCCAAAGTTGTCCACAGAAGAGCTGGAGGGTCTCAATATTAAAATAAATATTTTAGAGTTAAGAGAGGTTATTAAAGGATTGAAACCCTCAAATGCTACTGGTCCAGACGGATTCTCAAATCTATATTATAACAAATATTTTGGAATTTTAGCTCCATATCTCCTAGACATGTTCAATAGTTTTTTTTAGAGGGTACCCGGATCCCCATGCAAATGTCAAAAGCAAATTTGGTAGTGATACCCAAAGAAGGTAAAGACCCAATGAGTTACGCAAGTTATAAGCCAAGCTCACTTCTTAATACAGATTTGAAATTCTATAGTAAAATTCTGGCGAATAGATTTAATCCACTTCTTCCCCGCATAATACATAATGATCAGGTAGGTTTTATAAGTAAGCATCAAGCCTCGGATAATCCGCGTAAATGTCTTAATATTAGATTAGATACATTTCTCTAAACCCAAAGTGATGTTACTGAGTTTAGAATCCGAAAAAGTGTTCAACAGAATTAAATGGGATTTTCTGGATAGAACTATGCAAGCATTCAGTTTCTCTGGCCCATTTCTGAAAGGGGTTAAGGCACTATATGACTCGCCAACGGCTTTTTAAAAAAAAAAGCCGGGTGGTGAGCTAAATCAAATTAAAATCAGGAATGGTACTAAGAAGGGCTGTCCCTTATCTCCTTTGCTTTTTGCGTTAACAATTGAGCCTCTTGCAACTAGAATTAGGAAAAACCCCGATATACAGGGCATTAGAATCGTTTGGAAAATCTCAAATTATGTTTGTTTGCTGATGATATTATTCTGACAGTTTCTAACCCCCTGACTTCCCTTCCGAATTTACAAGAAGGGCTCTCTGAGTTTGGCTCTCTTTCAGGTTACAAAATTAACTCTTCCAAGTCAGAGGCATAAATGTAACTTTATCAGACTTTGAAGTAAAACTAATTTAATTACATTTCAATTACAATTTGAATAAAGCAAGACTGAAATACCTAGGGATTTTTATCACAAAAAAATATCACTCTCTCTATAAATATAACTACCCAGAGCTTTTTACAAGAATTAAACGGGATCTTCTATTATGGAATGGTCACCAAATATCTTGGATGGGCCATATTATATCAGTTAAGATGAAAGTTCTCCCAAAATTACTATATTACTTTCAGACATTTCCGGTCGCTATTTCGATAAAATATATAAGGGATTTGCAGAACAAGATTTATGCAGTTTATATGGGGTAACAAGAGACCAAGAGTTACGAGATCAGTTTTACTCGCACCCAGAGAAAGAGGAAGACTAGCGGTCACGGATATAAAGAAATATTATTTAGCCTCTCATTTGAAACAGGTTATTTATTGGCATTCCCTGGAAAAACAATATAGGTGGGTAGAGTTAGAAAATATTTTGAATAGCTCAGCGGCACTTCCGGCTCTTTTATGGAAAAATAAAATTAATAAAAACCCTAGAGCTGATCTCTATGATTCGGCAGTAATAAGATTCTCTCAAGATTTGGCAAAGGGTTAAATCTCAATATCAGCTAGTATCAGCTCCCTTGAGATGCAACCCTATTTTCGACAACCCTGATTTTGGTCCGGGATGGTTTACCAGTACTTTTGATGTGTGGAAGACTAAGAATATTAGAGATGTGGGAGATTTATCTAAAGGTTAACTGTTAACTTTGGGGGAATTTTGTCAGAAATACTCTTTCACGGGCTCTGAGGTGTTCAGATTTCTTCAAGTTTGCTACTATGTTAGGCAGCTGTCCCCGGGTGGGTTTTTATAGCTCTGTATTTGAGGAGCTACGTAGAAACGGAAATTATCAAAGGGGACTCATCTCAACTTTTTATCAAGTCCTTATTTCTCGGGAAATTAACGCTTCCTACGCCCACGGTTATATGGATCAATGGGCTCAGGATTTCCAGACAGTGATCTCATGGGAAGACTGGGAAGATATATGGCACAATGCAACAAATACGTCTATTTGCAATATCTCAAAAGAGAATACAGCTCAGCCCCGTTATAGCGCGGTCCTCGGGTGCCACCCGATCCGACCGCGCTATAATCGGGGTTGCGTTAATTTTAAAAAAAAGTGTAAAAAATGGCCGCCGTTCACCCGATCGGGAGGAGGGAGGGGGGGGGGGATGAGGTGCAGTGAGGCGCCAGCCGAACACGTCCCCCGCAGCCACCGTACTTCCCCTTGCACTTCCCCAACAGCCTCACTTCTACCAGCACCGATTTCCCCCCCCCCGATCCCTGCCTGCAGCCCGGCACCCCAGCCCGGCACCGATTTTCCCCCCCCACCCCTCACCAGCAGCCCTGCACCCCAGCACGGTACCGATCCTCCCCTCCCCCCCAGCAGCCCCGCACCCCAGCCAGGGCACCGATTCCCCCAGCCCTGCACCCCAGGCCCGCACCGATCCCCCCAGCTCCGCACCAATCACCCCCCCCCCCAGCTCCGATCCCCGCAGGCAGCCCCACGATGCCCCAGCAGCTGACACCGGGAGTAAGGGGGAGGGCTATGAGTGTGCAGTGAGTGTGTGCAGTGTGCAGTTAGTGTGTGCAGTGAGAGTGTGCAGTGAGTGTGTGCAGTGTGCAGTGTGCAGTGAGTGTGTGCAGTGAGTGTGTGCAGTGTGCCGAGTGCCGAGTGTGTGCAGTGTGCCGAGTGTGTGCAGTGTGCCGAGTGTGTGCAGTGTGCCGAGTGTGTGCAGTGTGCCGAGTGTGTGCAGTGTGCCGAGTGTGTGCAGTGTGCCGAGTGTGTGCAGTGTGCCGAGTGTGTGCAGTGTGCCGAGTGTGTGCAGTGTGCCGAGTGTGTGCAGTGTGCTGTGTGCGCAAAAAAAAAAATCAAAAAAATCGGGGTCCATGCTCAAACTGCGTTATAAGCGGATCCGCGTTATAGCAAATTGCGCTATAACGGGGTTGAGCTGTATTTATAACGTGATTTTTAGATAGTATCTGACACCCCAACAGTTGAGTCAGATTTATCTAGGGGCCACGAATCTCTGCTGGAGAGGCTGTGGTGCTATAGGGGACATGACCCATATCTGGTGGTTCTGTCCAAAAATACAGAGATTTGGGGTAATAGTGCAGAATTTGATTCGGCAGATTACTGAGAAGAGGATTCCTCTAGGCCCACTTACAATGGTTCTGGGGAAACCCCTGGAAAATGTAAACCAAAATACAAGCAAACTATTACTACATATTCTCAATGTGGCAAGGCGTGCAATCGCAGGGTCCTGGAAAAAGACCAACCCCCCCTCAAGGAGAGAGATTTTTATAAAGAGTAAATGAGGTCCAATCAATGGAAAGATTAACAGCTTATGTTAGGCATAATACAAGGATATTTCATAAGGTACTGTATTGGAATCCTGGTACTCAATGGGGAATCTGAATTTTTTAATTTTTATGGGTAGAGAGCCACATCCTTTTTCAGACAATTGATGTTGGGTATGATGGGTGCTGTTGCTGTTACTGATTGTAATTGTAATTTTTTTTGTCAATGTGGTACTTCTACCCTCCTCCCCTCCCCCTTTCTACTTACTGTATCCCTTCCCTTCTTGTTTTTCTAAAAATCAAAAAAAGAGGATGTAAGAGAGAGGAACTTCTGCTTCAGAAAAAGAGTAAATGGATATTTACACTAGACGCAGTCAAACTGAGAGAGATGAATGTGAACTGTTTTCTATAAAATGTCTTCTCTCTGACTGGGGGACTGTCTGTTCTGTATGGTTCTTTAATCATTGGGTACTTCTGGTCTCAGATGTCCCAGTTCTCCCCCCTGGTTCAAGCGTAGGGTCTGTCAGCAGAGCAGCCGCGTGTTTGACAGCCCTGCTCTATAAAGTTGGTTGAGTATATGATTTTCAGAGTGACGGGGTGTTAATTTCCTAATTAATGTAATTTATATCTATATATCTAAAAGGTTTTAGGTAGGTTTCCATACAAAAGTTCAGCTGTTAAGCAACAATCTAAGCCAATGAGACTGCACATCTTTCCCCCTCTATGACAGGCCAGACACACACACACACACACACACACACACATCCTAATTAATATAAATATGTATATCTAAGGATGCCTGCACATCCCTCCCCCTCTGTGATAGGCTGAGCGGCCTGTCACTCACCATGGGACAGCCAGTGAGGCTGCACATCTTTCCCCCTCTAGGACAGGCCAGACACACACACACACACACACACACATCCTAATTAATATAAATATGTATATCTAAGGATGCCTGCACTTCCCTCCCTCTCTGTGATAGGCTGAGCGGCCTGTCACTCACCATGGGACAGCCAGTGAGGCTGCACATCCCTCATCCCCCTGTGAAAATGGAGAGCAATATTCACATGTTGCAGGAGGGAGTGCAAAGCGATTGGAGAAGAGTGTGCACAGAGAAACAGGGCATGAGGGAGGAGGGAGGGGAGGAGAGACAGCAAGGGGGGGAGAGGAGAACGCAAGGAGAGAAGGAGGGAATGGAGAGCAGTGTGCACATGGTGCAGAAGGGAGTGCAAATAGAGTGGAGGAGAGAGCAAGGTCAGTAGGGGAAAGAAACAGAGAGCGAGGAGTAGACAGGTGAGATGAGTAAGAGGAGGGAGTGTAGTGTGCACAGAGAGAAGTAGACACAATAAGGGCATGGTGGAGGAGAGTGGAAGGTGGAGAAGAGGGGACAAGAGACAGCAAGAGCATTACAGGGAGGGGTGAAAACTGAGTAATGTTTACTTAACCTTTCGGATCTCCTAGATCGGCGTAGCAGCACCAGTACTATATTAGACTAATCCCTTACGGGTTATTATTCAGTTTTGGCGCCAAAAGTTGGCTATTTGGATCTGCTACAGTACCTGAAACGTTGCTGCTGTCTATGCCATTCCTAAATAAATTGTATACATTTTGAAAATCACTGTGTAAGTAGCATTGTACTTGATTTGAGGGAAAATGGCCATATCCTTCGTAATGCATAAATATTTAAATTAATTCTGAATTTTAAGCATTTGCCACTTCCTCAGTTTTTTTGAGAGAGAGACAGAGACTTTTTTTTTTTTGGTGGCACGTCGATTCCTATTTCTCCACCACTATAAATGCAGCCAGTTTATGTTGAGATTTAAGTATTTGAAACAGGTTTTGATGTTGCCTCAAAAAAAATATAGGAATATTCAACATCACAGAAGCCTTTCTACATAATATTGGTTGAAGAGCATTACAAAGTACAGGTATCATGCTTGATTACGGAAAACATGTAAAGAGATTTATTTTTTAAACTAACTCCTTTTAAAATCAGAGCGAAGCATTAGGATTGCAAATAACAAAAAGGTAGTGAATACTTGGTCTTTGCATCTAAATGACTGACATTTATGTTCAAACAGTGAACATATTTGTTGCAATTCCAGTATATAGCGCTAACATAATACAGCAAATCTTTCCTTTACAAAATCCTGCACTCCCTCACCTGGTTGTTACTTTCATTCAATTCTCTGAGCTGCTCTTCTTTTTCCCGTTGGTGCTGAAGAATAAGACTTTCAACCTGTTTCATAAATGGAAGAATATATATACATTATACATATTTTTTTTTTATTTTATTCACAAATAAATGTTTCACGCCATTTTAATATCATTTCAAAGATTTCTACATAGAGTCTTATTAAAATAAATGATAAATACATGTCTCTTTAAAAAATATGAAGTGGAACAATACATTTGTAAATGATCACATACTGATAAAATGGGTTGGCAAATGGAATAGGAAATGGTACTCCAAAGTCCCTTCTACCCCCACACCTCAACCACAGCTCTTTACCTCCTCTTTGGACATTTGCAGCTCGTGTCCTAATTGCTCTCTCTCTCTCTGCCATACTGACTGCTGCTGAAGCTTCTCTCTCTCCAGCGCATTGAGCATTTCCTGCAGTTGCTCGGCAGCAGCAGCCTCCTCTCCCTTCTGCTGGGTCACCGCCTTCAGTCTGCTGGTTAACTGCCTGATGCTATCCTGATATCCCACATTCTGAGCACTCACATCAGACACTGTACCGCTCAGCTGGAGGCTCTGGGCATTCAATTGGCACAACTCATCCCGGTGTTTCTGAATCTGAAAAGGTTGGGAGGTATTTTAAGCATACATAAAATACAAGACTTTCAGTACACGGTCATTGCCTTTTCCCCATCATTTAACACTAAGAAGCAGGTCCATACTGCCTTCGCCGCATGGAGGCATGCGCCTATGTGACGTCATCTGCGTGAAGCAAGTGCGTTTTTTTTTGTCCATGCTAGACGCGCCGTGGGGGCGTGTCTAGGGGCGTCGTGGAGCTGTACTGCGCTATGTACATGGGCGGCGTTATACAAATTCAGATATACATAAAATAGTCCATCAGATGCACGACTGTTCTTCTCTACAGTCTACACACTGTAAACCCTGACTTTGTAATGAATATCTACAGTTAGGCCCGGAAATAATTTAACACTGACACAATTTTCATAATTTTGGCTCTGTACGCCACCACAATGGATTTGAAATGAAACAACCGAGATGCAATAGAAGTGCAGACTTTCAGCTTTAATTCAAGGGGTTGAACAAAAATATCGTATGAAACGTTTAGGAATTGCAACCATTTTCATACACAGTTCCCTTATTTCAGGGGCTCAAATGTAATTGGACAAATGAACACAATCATAAATAAAATGTTCATTTTTAATATTTTGTCGAGAATCCTTTGCAGGCAATGACGGCTTTAAGTCTGGAATGCATGGACATCACCAAACGCTGGGTTTCCTCCTTTGTGATGCTTTGCCAGGCCTTTACTGCAGCTGTCTTCAGTTGTTTTTTCCTGGGTCTTTCTGCCTTAAGTTTTGTCTTCAGCAAGTGAAATGCATGCTCGATCGGGTTGAGATCAGGTGATTGACTTGACCAATGCAGAATATTCCACTTCCTTGCCTCAAAAAACTCCTGGGTTGCTTTCGCAGTATATTTTGGGTCATTGTCCATCTGTAAAGTGAAGCGCCGTCCAATCAACTTCGCTGAATTTGGCTGAATCTGAGCAGACAATATATCCTATACACTTCAGAATTCACCCAGCTCCTTTTGTCTTCTGTCACATCATCAATAAACACTAGTGACCCAGTGCCATTGTAAGCCATGCATGCCCATGCCATCACACTGCCTCCACCGTGTTTTACAGATGATGTGGTATGCTTCGGATCATGAGCCGTTCCAAGCCTTCTCCATACTTTTTTCTTCCCATCATTCTGGTACAGGTTGATCTTAGTTTCATCTGTCCAAAGAATGCTGTTCCAGAACTGGGCTGGCTTTTTTAGATATTGTTTGGCAAAGTCTAATCTGGCCTTTCTATTCTTGAGGCTTATGAATGGTTTCCACCTTGTGGTGAACCCTCTGTATTTGCTCTCGTGAAGTCTTCTCTTTATGGTAGACTTTGATAATGATATGACTACCTCCTGGAGAGTGTTCGTCACTTGGCTGGATGTTGTGAAGGGGTTTTTCTTTACCATGGAAAGGATCCTATGATCATCCACCACTGTTGTCTTCCGTGGACGTCCAGGCCTTTTTGTGTTGCAGAGCTCACCAGTGCGTTCTTTTTTTCTCAGCATGTACCAAACTTTTGATTTGGCCACTCCTAATGTTCCTGCTATCTCTCTG
Organism: Ascaphus truei; assembly: GCF_040206685.1. Classification (NCBI taxonomy): domain Eukaryota; kingdom Metazoa; phylum Chordata; class Amphibia; order Anura; family Ascaphidae; genus Ascaphus; species Ascaphus truei. The sequence continues at coordinate 104,645,533 of NC_134486.1, forward strand.
ATGGATTTTCTTTTTTTTGCAGCCTAAGGATGCCCTGTTTCACTTGCATTGAGTGCTCCTTTCACTGCATGTTGTGGGTTCACAGCAACAGTTTCCAAATGTGAATGCCACACCTGGAATCAACTCCAGACCTTTTACCTGCTTAACTGATGATGAAATAACAAAGGAATAGCCCACACCTGTCCATGAAACAGCTTTTGAGTCAATTGTCCAATTACTTTTGGTCCCTTGAAAAAGAGGGGGCTACATATTAAAGAGATGTAATTCCTAAACCCTTCTTCCAATTTGTATGTGAATACCCTCAAATTAAAGCTGATAGACTTCACTTTAAACCAAATTCATTATTTAACTGTAACTTAAATGTATTTTGGTACACAGCCAAAATAACAAAACTTGTATCAGTGTCCAATTATTTCCGGACCCAACTGTATATACTGTTTATATCACAACATATCAACGGAAGGACATTAGTGCTGTATTGAAATGTAAAGTTATTCTGTATATTATATTACGTTCAAAGTTCTAGTAGGAGCATGGGTCCTGGAGAAGAGTAGATTAGCAGGTTGTGATACCTTTTAATAGACCAACATTGGCGTTCTTAGATACAATTATAGTTTCATTTTAATGTGTCACAGGTCTGTTCTTATTTATTCCTATATTAGAATAGTTGAGCTTCTTTACCTCCTCTTTGGACATTTGCAGCTCGTGTCCTAATTGCTCTCTCTCTCTCTGCCATACTGAATGCTGCTGAAGCTTCTCTCTCTCCAGCGCATTGAGCATTTCCTGCAGTGGCTCGACAGCAGCAGCTTCCTCTTCCTTCTGCTGCGTCACCTCCTTCAGTCTGCTGGTCAACTGCTGGATGGTTTCCTGACATCTCACATTCTGAGCACTCAGATCAGACACTGTACCGCTCAGCTGGAGGCTCTGGGCATTCAACTGGCACAACTCATACCGGTGTTGCTGAATCTGCAGAGACAAGATTGGGGGATTTTAAACACACAAATACAGGACTTTCAGTTCATTCTCGCCGCAAGGGAGGCCAGGTACCACCGTGCTTTGTAAAGCATTAAAGGCTCTTCTGCGAAGGGTTAAATACGTATTCTCGGTTACTAAGAAATTGCTTAGACCAAAAGCATTTATACAGCCCATGAAACTTTGTCCCTGTACTGTTTTTCTTCAATAATTAAAAATAATGATGCATTACCAAAAGTATGTGACACAGATTTAGGGATCTCCCATATGCATAGCAAAAGCTCAGAAATGTACCATGCCTCTGACTGACTTAAGGAGGAAGAAAAGGAGAAACGGGGCACTACGGGTTTAGATAAAGTGAATTTATTTGCCAATTGCTCGACGTTTCAATTGGCAAATAAATTCACTTTATCTAAACCTGTGGTGCCCAGCTTCTCCTTTTTTTCCCTCCATATTCACTTGGAATATTGCACAGGTTTTCCCTTGGACCAGGAGCACCGGTATTTGTATCCTTTTTTTCCTACTTTGTTTGGTGTGCAGCATCCCTATACCTTTATCTGACTGACTTAAAACACCCTTAGAGTTTATCATGTCATTCAGTGTAAATCACTACTTCAAATACAAAAAGGTATCACCTAAAACTGGACTACACAATAGATATTGTAAGACAAGCACTCAAGAGTTCTCTCTCTTCCTCAGGTCAGCAATACTGATTTACAGAGATTGCAGGCGTTTAACAAGATAGCCATCAAAGGCAGATGATGCTGATAAGGAATAAACAGACAGGGCAATAAGTGGATGAACGGGAGCGCTAGAACATACATCTATCAGCAGTGTGCAAGGGGGGGGGGGAGAAGTGGGGTAAATTGTAAAATTATAGACAACTAGAAACAGGAACCCAATATGCAGCACGCAATCTCCCTTCTGACTTATTGGTTATAGTATTAAAAATCTTTATTGAACACAAGTAATTAAATATAGGGCGTTAAAATAACACACACAGACGCACATGGGATCCAAGTGGGAGCGTCACAATTGGAACCCCGGATCACACAGTAATAGGGATAGGAAATATTAATATATTGCAACTATCCCCAATAGATCCCTTAGAGATAGGGGGTCTAAAGATTGGAAGGGTGGGGGTAAGTAGACTAAGTGTGTTGACCACAAGGTGAAGATATCAGAGGACTGGTAGTGGTGGTCAGAGAGAGAGAGAGAGTAATACCCTGAGCACTAGTCCTTATGATAGAGATCCAGGTCAGCTACCAAGTAATTGGTAATAATGTGACTATGTAAATTGCAATCACAAGTATGTCGTTAACTATCTTGAATTCAGGCTATTGCATACAGAAGCTGCTGTCGAGTGCCAGAACTAAGAGGCAGTGCTTGCATATCAGGGACTCCAGTGGTTAATAAAGGAAACCGCAACTCTAGTAGATAGGTGATACAAGGGAACGCAATAGCTAGAAAGAGACACTGGGTCTAAAATGTGTAAGGCTATTAGCTCAATAAGTATTGTCGTTTGCAAACTCACAAACACGGGTTCGTATATAATGAGTAGTTTATTTCATAGTAAAGTACAGAGTATGAGCATACACACAAAAGTGAATGAGACTCTCTGCTAGGGGAGTGTCCAAGCAGGCATTATATACACTTGGTTTCCTTTGTCTAAAATAGGTTACAAGGCAGAATATAACCACCACGCCTTAATTCTTAAACCAATCATCTTACAGATCACTAAAACCAGGAATGTGGGCATAAACTACAGGCACAGTCGTAAATCTACTGTGAGCGAATCTTTCACACCACACACGCATTCTTACACATTAAATGGACACTTAAAAAAAAACATAACAGAAAAAATGGAAACAGAACATCACCTTCAATCCTTCTCCAGAGACCCCCCCCAGTCCATTTCAGTAATATCAACAGTTTATTAATTTCAGCAATATTACTTCATCAGTATAATACTTCAAACTGAGTGTATGGAGCAAGAACCAATAAATGAATACTCATGTATATAAAATTATATGAAAGAAGTAAGTCAACCATGGCCATCTGCAGCAAGAGGGTAGGTCCCCTCGTGGATGTGTTAGTAACAGCACACCTATGAACGAGGGAACAGTAGTCTTCAATCTAGATAATTGGTGCTCATTAAGTATGCAGGGCTAACAGGAATATATATGCACTGCCCAATAAACTGTACAGCAGTAGGTTGTATATACCGGTGGCCAAAGGTTAATGACACGACGTGGAGAGTCTATAAAATATAATATAATGAAGCAGCCCACCAAGAGTACACGGGCCCAGGTGATCTCTAAAAAAAATCCCCTTTTCCCCTGTGGAGGCTCCTTGTGACCATGGAGTCTCTAAATTGTAAAATTAACAGAAATATTACACAAAATGATGATAGTGTTATAGAAACCCCACATCACCATTAAGTCCTCTTGTTTTAGTGTCATACACTTTGTATTAGTGGGATGGAAGCTGGAGTTATGGAGGTAACTACAACGGTCTGTGGGTTTCTTGGACACAGATGTGTGTAGTTTGCCATTCTTCAGTGTTACTGTGGCATCTAGAAAGTTCATTAGGTTTGTCGATTAATCTATTTTGAGTTTAATTGATGGGTGAAATGAATTCAAAGACTCGTAAAAATGTTTAAGATTTTCTTTGCCCTCTGTCCATATTATAAACAGATCATCAATGTATCTGTAATATTTGTACGGTTTGTGAAGGCATGTAGTTAGGAATCTCTGTGCAAGATTGGCCATATTTTTTTTGGCATATTGTATTGCTATCCTGGTGCTTCTTGCAGTCCCCATTAGTTGCAGGTACATTTCTCTTTGAAATTGAAGTAGTTGTGTGTGAGGACGTATTCTAACAGTTTGGTAATTACTTCAGAGCTGTATTTCTGATCCAGGGGAGATGTTGCAAGGAATTGCAAGCATGCCTCAATGCCATCATTGTGGGGTATGTAACTGTACAGGGATTCTTCCATGTTAACTAATAGCGTGTTGGATAGTGGTTGTTTGATAAGTTTAATAAGGAAATCTCTGGCATCTTGTATGAAGCTGTTGATGCTTGTGTCTAATGGTTTGAGGATATTCTCCACTATTTTTTTTATAAATGTTTTACCAGGAAGTAATACATTGAGAGTTACCTCTCGTTTTCAAGTATGTCCTGGACATAGAGTTAAGATGATAAATAATACATGGATACAAATACAGTTACATAAGTGAGCAGGGTATACATTATATACAAGACATTGCATGTACAGTTAGAGATAATATATATATTATAGGCGTATGTAAGTTACAGACCAGATTAAAATGTGAGACAGCTTTAGTTTTGAAAGAACGTAGACTGGTGGTGGCTGTGAAAGTCTCAGGTAGGTTGTTCCAGTTTTGGGGTGCACGGTAAGAGGAGGAGCGGCCGGATACTTTGTTGAGCCTTGGGATCATGAACAGTCATTTGGAGTCAGATCTAGACCTGATATTTGTTCTGTGAGTGTGACCATACCGGTTAAAATGTGTCTGCCAGGGTTTCCTGGTTTGTGGATTTTGGGAAACATGTAGAAGATACCAACACCTGGGTTGTTGGGTATTAGTAGCTCTAATTCTGGTGGCATGTCATTCACAAAGAAATGGCTTCCCAACATATTTTTTCAGGAATTTGAAATGCATTGCAAAAGCAAAATAAAAGTGTAAATTGTAGAATGATTTGTTAATTAAGAAAAAACCCAAAAGGTGCAGGTCCTTTTTTACTAAGTGGTAATATAGGACACCTTATGGCACATTCATGTGAGTGGGCTCTGAGGCATTTTCTGCAACTGCAAGCTATCATAGAATGAACCTCTTATTCCTATTATCTCTCCTAATACAATGTCACATGTATAATTGCTGTAAAACACCATGTACAGTGTTGAGAAAGTTTGTGAACCACTTAGATTAAGATCTAATAACATTTTAGGTTTGAAATATGAAAAAATCCTAAATCCTAATAATTAGATAAAGATAACCTGAACAAATGACACAAAAACATGACACTTTTTCAACATTTATTTATCCACAAATGATTAAACATTCAATATTCATGTGTGAAAAAGTATGTGAACCGTTAGATTCAGTACTACTTGAGCAGCAATGACTTCAACCAAGTGTTTCCTGTAACTGCTGATCCGTCTTTGATGGGTTTTGAGAAATTTTGTTCCATTCCGCCATGCAGCACTGCTTCAATTCATTGACATTTGAGGGCTTCCTTGTATGGACAGCTAACTTCAGGTCCTGCCACAGCATTTAGTTGGGTTTTAGGTTTGGACTTTGACTAGCCCATTCTAAACATGGAATTTTTTCATCTGCAGCCATTCTTTTATAGATCTGGTTATATGTTTAGGATCATTGTCTTGCTGCATGACCCGCTTTCGCTTCAGCTCACGAACGGATGGGCAGACATTCTCCTCTAGAATCTTCTGATACAATGCAGAATTCATGGTTGTGTCAATGATGGCAAGCCATTCCCGTCCGGAGGCAGCGAAAGCAGCCCCAAACCATCACACTCCTACCACCATACTTGACTGTTGGGATGAGGATCTTCTGTTCGAATGCAGTGTTTGGTTTTCACCAAACAGAACGTTTCTCATTGAGGCCAAAAAGGTCTATCTTTGACTCGTCTGTCCAAAGAACATTGTTTCAGAAGTCTTGTGAATCATCTATGTGCTCTTTGGCGACCGTCAGATGGGCAGCAATGTTCTTTTTAGAGAGTAGTTGTTTCCTCATGGCTATCCTTCCATGAGCACCATTCTTGTTCAGTTTTTTCTGATCATTGAGTCACAAACACTCACATTAGCCAAGGCGAGAGTGGCCTGCAGATCCTTGGATATTACTCTGGGGTTCTCTGGGACTTCCTGGATGATTCAGTTTGTTCTTGGAGAGATTTTGGTAGGACCACCGCTCCTGGGTAGAGTGGCTGTGGTCTTGAACTTTCTCAATTTGTCTGGCAACGGATTGGTGGAGCCCGAAAGCCTTAGAAATGGGTTTATAACCCATTCCAGACTGATGTGCATCGATAACTGCTTTTCTAAGGTCCTCAGAGATGTTTTTTTTTTTTACTTCATTTTTATTGAAAGTTTTTTGCATACATGTAAGAAACAATTTGGGAGAAAATAATAATACGGTGATACAATCAGGAAAGAAGGGGTTGGGGGAGAGGGGGGATTGGTCAGGGGGTACATTCAGATAGACCCGTGCATATATTGGTTCTTATTTCCTATTCATTTTTGGACCCAAGAGATTTGTTCCCTTGTAAAAGGGTTTTAAACATCACACATTTAACATTTTTGGACTGTTAGATTTACACCATAAATGTCGGAGTGTGCTATCCAAGGCTGCCAGACATTTTGGTATTTAGCGCACAAATCGTTTAGCATGCTCGTTAGTTTTTCCATCTGACAAATAAACTAGACTATTTCTGATTTTAGAGATGCAGGGGACTGGTTAGAAATCCATTTAATATATAAAAATGTATGAATGGAAACTTATATCTAGACAATTGCATGAGAATATGTTGAAGGATTTAGAATTCCTATATAGCCAAAATGGAGCTGAATTCTAGTGAGGCTTTAATGCAATGCTCTCAAGACACACTCTGCATTAGTACCATCTAAGCAGCATGTGAGTGAACAAGAGTTTCTTTGTTCTATGAATACCATCAGCGAACGTTTTCATCATGGATTGTACTTTCATCTGTAAGTAACATTGTAAAAATAAACTGACTGTCTGCTGGACAACAATCTTCTTAAGTATTGTAATCGATCTGAACAAGAAATAATAAGTGGAATTATTATTTAACATTGGCGAGCCAAGCCACAGTTCAATCTATTTTTCAATTCCGAATCAGAGATTTAAGCGCACAAAAGGATTTCCAGTGAGGGAAATCTGCTGAGAGAAATTGGAGATTTCCAGTGAGGCAGAAGTCAAGGATTTAAAAGGTTAGTAAAATTTATTTTATTGATAAATATGCTGATGAAAGCAACATTCAGTTTAAATTCTGATCGTATAAGTGTTCAGATGCAGAGCTTTGGACTGATTTATAGGATCAAGTCCGCAAACAAAATCAGTCGATTGATAAAAAATTACTTTGTGTTAACAAGGAAAAGAAAAAAGTTGCAAATATTTTTTAAATGATCAAGATTTCCAATATGATGGTTTTTAAACATGACAATGTGCATGTTACTTCTACCGAGACAAAGAAACGTACAAACCGTGGTTTATTAAAACAGCGCATAAGCGCGCTTGAAGAACAGATTGCTACATCCAACATTAAATGTGTGTGCATGGGCAAAAAGGAAAAATCAACATCTGCTGCGTCATCGTATATCCCAGATACTAACTTAGATTTGAATGTTGCCGTCACAAAAGAAATTGATTTGAAACGAAAGATATTTAGACAAAGCAGTATCATTGAAATAAAAAAATCACGAGCAGCTAATGCGACACGTTAAAGATTTACCGGCGTACGAAATTAAAGTGGATGCGTCTCACAATGCAAATATATTTGAATTGTACACTGATAGGTTTAATTTAACACAGGAGCAAAAAAAAAATTTTTTTTTTTTTAAATAAATAAATATTCAGTGTTTGTTTGACACCCTTCGTATCTCGACGTTTACGTGAACCTGCCAGTACCCCAGAAACAACACAAGAGGGCAATAGAATTCAAGGGACAGACAAAGACAAATGAAATCAATTCATTCATATCATAACAGGAGAAACCACTGTGACGATTGATATTTTGGGGAAAATTATTCTTAAAATTACAGACACCTTCCAATTCATGGTAAAGTTTCAGACTGCATATAACTTGTTTTCTGATGATGGTTGTCCAGAGAAAATGATTAAGAGATTTGTGAAAAAATTCAAATATCTGGATCCCTTAGCTTTAGCAGTTGCTTCAGAAAAAGGATCAATAGATATTGCTGCTTTGTTCATTGATATCAGACGCCAACTACTGCAAAATAATCCTACATTTAAAGTGTTTGAAGTTAATCGGGAAAAAAATAGGACTTAGTTTATGGTACTCAAAGGGTTAACAGGAATGCAGTCTCAAGTAGAGCAGAACAAAGGAATAGACGGGGTGAATTTTGACAAGGAAATCAGATGCTGTTTTTGTCACAGACAGATTGTAAATTTATTCTAGATTTACAGTCTGAAGAATTAGGAAATTAAAATGGATTTATTCAACCCTATGCACCTCAAAAACCAACGCATAATCCACATGTACAATTGTCTGCCCCTCAGGAACAAACACACAATCCATATGCCCCATTGCTCAAAGAAATAAGATCAATTGTTGCTAGCCATACAGAGTTAAATAAAGAGTTTTGTACCACAACTAATCAAGACACGTTACTTAATCCATAACGACAATTAAAGAACATCACACAACGTCCTCATGAATGTTTAGCACCAATATATTTAGTACATTTTCTAAAATGTATTTTATGTCAGGATACATCATTTCTTATTGATACTCGGGCACAAATATGTGTGACAAGGCAGAAATTGCCAGTGTTATTTGTACTGTTGCGGGATTTAATTGGCATGGCAGTAGAACTGCTACATTTGTAAATACAGCAGGGCCCCGCTTCTCGACGCTCTGCTTTTTGGCGATCCGCTGATACGGCGGCACCGAGAAGGGGACCACCATGTTGAATCCGAAGTCGCGCATGCGCAGAACGGTCGGGTGCGCCCGATGCGCATGCGCAGACCGCAGTTTGCACGCGCATATTGTAGTTTGCGCGCGCAGAGCATAGGTCGCACATGCGCAGAACGGCAAAAATGCCGGTTTGCGCATGCGCAGAACTGAAAATCGCCGGATCCGCTTTCAGGCGATTTTCACTATACGGCGGGCCTCTGGAACGGAACCCGCCGTATACCCGGGGCCTTCCTGTATTTCTTTAGAAATACCAGGTTGTTGAAAACTAAAATTGATATATGGTACAGTGAAGGTGTTGAAAATATCATTGGTACAGATGTAATGCAAAAAAGAGGATGGATTGTTGATTTGGGTAATCAGGTTATTTGGAAAGATTCTAAAGGGGGAAAAGCCTGTGTTAATTGATCCTTCTGAACATGGATGCAGGGCCAACAGGATGGGTCTGCCGGGGTTGGTGTCCTGGGCCCGGTGAGTCGGGGGGGCCCGGCAGGCCTGCACTGCCAGTTGGGTCCGACCTCTGGCCAGCCCCGTCTGCTGGCCCTCCCGCGGCCGGGCTTGGCACTCCCTTAACAGCAGCCTGCATGACTCTATCCCTCTGTCCTGTTGGGGGTCTTTTTATTTGTATTAGAGGGCTTGCGTGAATTTTTTATATGTATTGGGGAGGGTTGTTTTTGTGTGTGTGTGTACAGTGGTGTGAAAAGGAAAGTACACCCTCTTTGAATTCTATGATTTTACATATCAGGACATAACAATCATCTGTTCCATAGCAGGTCTTAAAATTAGGCAAATACAACCTCAGATGAACAACAACAGATGACATATTACATCCTGTCATGATTTATTTAACAAAAATAAAGCCAAAATGGAGAAGCCATGTGTGAAAAACTAAGTACACCTTATGATTCAATAGCTTGTAGAACCACCTTTAACAGCAATAACTTGAAGTAATCGTTTTCTGTATGACTTTATTAGTCTCTCACATCGTTGTGGAGGAACGTTGCTTCAGTCCATTGAGGTTTGTGGGCATTTGTCTATCCACAGCTCTCTTAAGGTCCCGCCACAGCATTTCAATCGGGTTGAGGTCTGGACTTTGACTGGGCCATTGCAACACCTTGATTCTTTTCTTTTTCAGCCATTCTGTTGTAGATTTGCTGGTGTGCTTGGGATCATTGTCCTGTTGCATGACCCAATTTCGGCCAAGCTTTAGCTGTCGGACAGATGGCCTAACATTTGACACTAGAATACTTTGGTATACAGAGGAGTTCATGGTCGACTCAATGACTGCAAGGTTCCCAGGTCCTGTGGCTGCAAAACAAGCCCAAATCATCACCCCTCCACCACCCTGCTTGACAGTTGGTATGAGGTGTTTGTGCTGATATGCTGCATCTGGTTTTTGCCAAACATGGCGCTGTGCATTATGGCCAAACATCTCCACTTTGGTCTTGTCTGTCCAAAGGACATTGTTCCAGAAGTCTTGTGGTTTGTTCAGATGAAACTTTGCAAACCTAAGCCGTGCTGCCATGTTCTTTTTAGAGAGAAGAGGCTTTCTCCTGGCAACCCTTCCAAACAAACCATACTTGTTCAGTCTTTTTCTAATTGTACTGTCATGAACTTTAACATTTAACATGCTAACTGAGGCCTGTAGAGTCTGAGATGTAACTCTTGGCTTTTTTGCAATTTCTCTGAGCATTGCACGGTCTGACCTTGGGGTGAATTTGCTGGGACGTTCACCCTGGGAAGATTGGCAACTGTCTTGAATGTATTCCACTTTTGAATAATCTTTCTCACTGTAGAATGATGGATTTTAAATTGTTTGGAAATGGCCTTATAACCCTTCCCAGATTGATGGGCAGCAACAATTGCTTCTCTAAGATCATTGCTGATGTCTTTCCTCTTTGGCATTGTGTTAACACACACCTGAATGCTCCAGACCAGCAAACTGCTAAAACTTCGGCTTTTATAGAGGTAGTCACACTTGCTGATGATCAATTAATCAAGGACATTTGATTAGCAGCACCTGTCTGCTACTTAGCATCTTAATTCCTATGGAAGCAGTAAGAGTGTACTTAGTTTTTCACACATGGCTTCTCCATTTTGGCTTTATTTTTGTTTAAAAAATCATGACACGGTGTAATATGTCATGTGTTGTTGTTCATCTGAGGCTGTATTTACCTAATTTTTAGACCTGCTAAGGAACAGATGATTGTTATTATATCCTGATATGTAAAACCATGGAATTCAAAGAGGGTGTACTTTCTTTATGACATGACATGACATGACATGACACACACACACACACACACACGTGTGTGTGTATGGGGGGGTTATATGTATTTTTTTAAAATATGTATTGGGTAGATGGTTTTTTGTATGTATTTGGGGGTGTGGGGGAGGCTGTATATAATTGGGGGTGTGGGGGAGGTTGTATATATTTGGGGGTGGGAATTTTTTTGCATTGGGGGGTGGGAAGTTTTTTGGTATATATCTTGTGGGGGGAATTGTATGAGGGAGGAGGGAATGAGTGAGTGTGGGGTAATTGACGGAGGGAGAGGAGAGAGGGGCTGAGTGAGGAAAAGAGGGAGTAAGAGTGAGACACAGGGGAGAGAAATACATGCGAGGTGGGAGAGTGAGAGGGGGTGAGACGGAAGGGAGAGAAATACATGGAAAGAGGGGGGTGAGAGGTGGTTCGTGAGGTGTGAATTGGGCGGGCGGCTCGCAATACCGCCAACACGGGGGGGGGGCCTGTTGGCGGCCCTGCATGGATGTGTAGGGAGCGTTTGTACAGTGAAAATGGTCACTAGTGAGTTTCAATTGCCTGAAATCAGTGATAATTTTTGTCTCAAGCAGGTTGTGCAAACTTTTCCAAAATTGTGAGCACAGGAAAAAAATGATGGCAGATTTAAAGATGCAATGGTTGATGTGAAAGAACAGGATGTTCCATCTCAATGTCAGTAGAGATTGCCAGAAGAAGCAATGGGTTCAATTGCAGATATCATTCCATCACATAAGAAAGGACAAGATGTTCTCAATGAGGGGAATGCAATAGTTGATTCTTTGGCTAAGGAAGTGGTTTTAACAGGAGAGACAGTAGTGGTTACAGAGACTAGTGCCATAGCGACAGACACAAAGATACGCGATTCCTTTCCTTTACAGAGGAACAGGCAACGGATCTGTCCATTGCTGTTTCTCGCGTTGATTTAAAGCCTTCTTTTATTCATACGAATGAGACTTGGTCATGACCAGAAAGGGGAACTGCGTCTCGTAGTCCCAGTGCATTTAAAAATATTTTTTACTCGGCATCATGATAGTGTGGGTCACATAGGACAACAGAGACTTTTGGACATACCTAAAGGACAATTCTTTTGGGGTCAAATGGAGGATAGAGTAAAACGGGTAGTACAATCGTGTCTTATCTGTGTACAAATAAATCCTAGGCCCAAAAGGTCAAAAACCACCTCTCCAAAATATTGCACCCGCAGATGGCCCATAGTCCACATTGCAAATTGATTACATTGGTCCCTTACCCTTAGGGAAGAATGGGTTAAAATATACTTTGATAGAGGTAGATGCAGGGGAGTAGCTATAGCTCGGGGACCCGTGGTCTCGGGGGACCCGCTCTCCCCTCACCCCTGGTGGCGGCGGCGGCGGGCCCCGGCATAAAACAGAAGCCGGCAGAGAAATCAGCAGCTGTGACACAGCAGAGCAGGAAAGCAGGAGAGGAGCGCGCTCTGGCAGCAGACACCGGCAGTAAAAAAGACTTCCGGGTCAGATCACTAGAGCAAGCTCCTCACCTGCTCTGCTGTGTCACAGCTGCTGATTTCTCTGCCGGCATCTCTGTATAATGCCGGACTACCCACAGGTAGGCATGGGGGAGGAGGAGGGAGAGAGGTGATGATGGTGGGGGGTGGGGGGAGAAAGAGAACCAGAGAGGTAATGATGGTTGGGGGAAAGGTGATGGTGGGGCTAGAGAGGTGATGGTGGAGGAGAGGGGAGAGAGGTGATGGTGGGGGAGATGTGATGATGATGGTGGGGAAGAGAGGAGAGAGGGGGAGAGAAGATGAGGAGGCTGAGAGGGAGATGATGGGGAGGGGTGAGATGGGAAGGAGGGGGAGAGATGAGGATTAGGATGGGGAGGCGGAGAGGTGATGAGAAGGGATGATGGGGAGAGAGAGTGGTGATGATGGGGGGAGAGAGAGTGGTGATGATGGGGGAGAGGGAGGTGATGATGGTGGGGGGAGAGAGGTGATGATGGTGGGGGGAGAGAGGTGATGATGGTGGGGAGAGAGAGAGGTGATGGGGGGGGGGAGAGAGAGGTGATGGGGGGGGGGGAGAAAGGTGATGATGGTGGGGGGGAGAGAGAGGTGATGATGGTGGGGGGAGAGAGAGGTGATGATGGTGGGGGGAGAGAGAGGTGATGATGGTGGGGGGAGAGAGAGGTGATGATGGTGGGGGGAGAGAGAGGTGATGATGGTGGGGGGAGAGAGAGGTGATGATGGTGGGGGGAGAGAGAGGTGATGATGGTGGGGGGAGAGAGAGGTGATGATGGTAGGGGGAGAGAGAGGTGATGATGGTGGGGGGAGAGAGGTGATGATGATGGGGGGAGAGAGGTGATGATGATGGGGGGGAGAGAGGTGATGATGGGGGGGAGAGAGGTGATGATGGGGGGGAGAGAGGTGATGATGGGGGGGAGAAAGGTGATGATGGGGGGAGAGAAAGGTGATGATGGGGGGGAGAGAGAGGTGATGGTGGGGGGAGAGAGAGAGAGGTGATGATGGTGGGGGGAGAGAGAGAGAGGTGATGATGGTGGGGAGAGAGAGAGAGGTGATGATGGTGGGGGGAGAGAGAGGTGATGATGGTGGGGGGAGAGAGAGGTGATGATGGTGGGGGGAGAGAGAGGTGATGATGGTGGGGGGAGAGAGAGGTGATGATGGTGGGGGGAGAGAGAGGTGATGATGGTGGGGGGAGAGAGAGGTGATGATGGTGGGGGGAGAGAGAGGTGATGATGGTGGGGGGAGAGAGAGGTGATGATGGTGGGGGGAGAGAGAGGTGATGATGGTGGGGGGAGAGAGGTGATGATGGTGGGGGGAGAGAGAGGTGATGATGGTGGGGGGAGAGAGAGGTGATGATGGTAAGGGGAGAGAGAGGTGATGATGGTGGGGGGAGAGAGAGGTGATGATGGTGGGGGGAGAGAGGTGATGATGGTGGGGGGAGAGAGGTGATGATGGGGAGAGAGAGTGGTGATGATGGGGGGAGAGAGAGTGGTGATGATGGGGGAGAGGGAGGTGATGATGGTGGGGGGAGAGAGGTGATGATGGTGGGGGGAGAGAGGTGATGATGGTGGGGAGAGAGAGAGGTGATGGTGGGGGGAGAGAGAGGTGATGGGGGGGGGGAGAAAGGTGATGATGGTGGGGGGGAGAAAGGTGATGATGGTGGGGGGAGAGAGAGGTGATGATGGTGGGGGGAGAGAGATGTGATGATGGTGGGGGGAGAGAGAGGTGATGATGGTGGGGGGAGAGAGAGGTGATGATGGTAGGGGGAGAGAGAGGTGATGATGGTGGGGGGAGAGAGAGGTGATGATGGTGGGGGGAGAGAGGTGATGATGGTGGGGGGAGAGAGGTGATGATGGGGGGAGAGAGAGAGGTGATGATGGGGGGAGAGAGAGTGGTGATGATGGGGGAGAGAGAGAGGTGATGATGGGGAGAGAGAGTGGTGATGATGGGGGGAGAGAGAGTGGTGATGATGGGGGAGAGGGAGGTGATGATGGTGGGGGGAGAGAGGTGATGATGGTGGGGGGAGAGAGAGGTGATGATGGTGGGGGGAGAGAGAGGTGATGGTGGGGGGGGAGAGAGAGGTGATGGTGGGGGGGAGAGAGGTGATGATGGTGGGGGGAGAGAGAGGTGATGGTGGGGGGGAGAAAGGTGATGATGGTGGGGGGGAGAAAGGTGATGATGGTGGGGGGAGAGAGAGGTGATGGTGGGGGGGAGAGAGGTGATGATGGTGGGCAGGAGAGAGAGGTGATGGTGGGGGGGAGAGAGATGATGGTGGGGGGGAGAGAGATGGTGGGGGGGAGAGAGATGGTGGGGGGAGAGAGATTGTGGGGGGAGAGAGATGGTGGGGGGAGAGAGATGGTGGGGGGAGAGAGATGGTGGGGGGAGAGAGATGGTGGGGGGAGAGAGAGATGGTGGGGGAGAGAGAGATGGTGGGGGTGAGAGAGGTGATGGTGGGGGGGAGAGAGGTGATGGTGGGGGGGAGAGAGGTGATGGTGGGGGGGAGAGAGGTGATGGTGGGGGGGAGAGAGGTGATGATGGTGGGGGGAGGGAGAGAGGTGATGATGATGGTGGGGGGGAGGGAGAGAGGTGATGAGGGTGGGGGGGAGGGAGAGAGGTGATGAGGGTGGGGGGAGGGAGAGAGGGATTGTGTTGCTGGGGGGAGGGAGAGGTGTTGGTGGGGGAGGGAGAGGTGTTGGTGGGGGGGGGGGAGAGGTGTTGGTGGGGGGGGGAGAGGTGTTGGTGGGGGAGGGAGAGGTGTTGGTGGGGGGAGGGAGAGGTGTTGGTGGGGGGAGGGAGAGGTGTTGGTGGGGATGGAGATGATGAGGGGGAGAGATGAGGAGGAGGATGAGGGGGAGAGATGAGGAAAGTGAGAGATGATTATGATGGGGAGGGGGGGGGTGATGCAGAGGAGGGATGATGAGAACGATGTCTTGTTGGGATGATTGGTAAATAAATCATGACACTGTGTAATATGTTATGCGTTGCTGTTCATCTGAGGTTGTATTTACCTAATTTTAAGACCTGCTAAGGAACAAGATGATTGTTATTATGTCCTGATATGTAAAATCATAGAATTCAAAGAGGGTGTACTTTCCTTTTCACACCACTGTATACCAAATAAATGAGTTTCCTTGGGAGAAATGGACTGACGAAATTAAGAAAGAAAAAAGTTTGCTCCAAATGGTACAGAAACAGTTAAAGGGAGCAGAAATTATTTTTCAACATGAACAAGGTCAATTGAAAGAAATAGAACATGAATGGTCAGTAATATCAGGATCCTCAGTGGGGAAAGTTTAAGAAATCTATTACTATGTGGTCAAAAGCTTATGTGCAATCAACTTTTGGTAATTTTCTCATTCAACCTTTTATTATTGTACTCTGTGTAGCTTTATTATGTATTGTTTTTCAATTACTTTTATTATGTATTACAAAAAATGTATAAGCAGATAGAAGAAAAAGTAACTAAGAGGTGAAAAAATATTGGAGGAAGCGTTAAGAAGAAAATTACACTTCCCAAATAAGGATTCTCATCTTTAGAACTATTTTTTAAGAATTGTCTTTATAAGTTTTGGATGTGATATGAATGATGTACGTTTGGTATAGGGTTTTAATATAATTCAGAGGGACTTATAGAAATCCATTTATTGTATTAATATGTATGAATGAGAACTTATATCAAGACAATTGCATGAGAATATGTTGAAGGATTTAGAACTCCTATTTAGCCAAAATGGAGCTGAATTCTAGTGAGGCTTTAATGCATACCAGATAATAGGGGTTGGGCTTGAGTATAGGATTTCAAGGCCTGGTAGGAAATCTGAGCTTTAAGTAGTTTGGAATCTTTCTTTGTCTACAGCAGTATCGAGGAGAAAGGGGGCGATGGGGCGGAATTAGTGATCAATAACTACAAGTTGCTGCTCTATTTTCTCTCTCTTTCCTGGATATCTCTTGCTCTCAAGACACTCTCTGCATTAGTACCATCTAAGCAGCATGCGAGTGAACAAGGGTTTCTTTGTTCTATGAATACCATCAAAGCACGTTTTCATCATTGATTGAACTTTCATCGGGAGAAGGAATGGCTCAGGGAATGGCTCAGGGAGCAAAGACACTGACTGGCACCTGGTTCAATTCCCGGTGTCGGCTCCTTGTGACCTTGGGCAAGTCACTTTATCTCCCTGTGCCTCGGGCACCGAAAACATAGATTGTAAGCAGGGACTGTGTCTGCAAAATGTCTCTGTAAAGCGCTACGTAAAACTAGCAGTGCTATACATGAACATGCTATTATTATCTGTAAGTAACATTTTAAGAATAAACGGACTGTCTGCTGGAAAACAATCTTCTGAAGTATTGGAATCTTGCTGAACAAGAATAATAAGTGGAATAAGGGACCTCTTGTTGTTTCCACATGGCAGCTTGTTCACATCGAGTAGTGGTTGCTATATGGAAATCCGTGTATTTTCTGCTCTGGGGATATTTTTGAGTGGTCTATTTAGGAGTAAAAGCCAAGGATCCAACGGTAAATTTAAGCTTAATACCCTCTGTAGCCAATTCCTGACTTTCCTTAAGAGGGTTGCTACTAGTGGGCATGTCCACCACATATGTAGGAAAGAGGCCTGTGTGCTACACCATTTGGGGGCATAGTGGAGAATATCCAGGTAAAAATTTAGATGGTACCTCACCCCCTTGAAACTCTCTCATTCTCCCTTTATATGCATTCTCCCTTTCTGTAGTGCATATTGAACTTTTAGACACTGCATTAAAAATGTCATTCCATACATCTCCATCCAGTACCTCACCTAAGTTGGACTCCCACTGCGACATGTATTTCAATTTTTGTGGCGAATCTTGAATTTAAGCTATTGTGTATCTATGTCAGCTAGACACAATCTCTCGAAGTATGTCAAGGGTAGAGTTGGGTGATATTTTATGTAAAACGTTCTTAACTGAAGGTAGCGAAAAACCTCAGTGTTAGGGAGTGATTTCTCCAATATAAGTTGTTCAAATGGTTTAGGCTTTAAGTCCGGACCTAGATCCCCAAGTTTCACGATTCCTACCTGTTCCCAAATCTTAAAGTGTCTATTTTTTAGGCCTGGTATGAAAATCCAAATTGTTTAGGAAGGGAGTCATAAGGGAGTTTTTGGAAGATAAGAAGAATTAAATTGTTGTGGCCTCCCATATCTTCAGGGAGTTAGTTATTGTGTGAAGGGTATCTTTAATGTTTACTAAAGCTGGCTTAGGAAGCCAAATTCATTTATTGAGCTCTGCTGGGTGTATCACTGAGGCCTCCAGCGACACCCAACTTTTGAGATCTGGTATTACATGCCATTGGACTAACTGGCTCAGCTGAGCTGCTTTGTAGTAGGATATCAGGCAGGGCAATGACAGACCTCCCGAGGTACTAGGCCTTGTAAGGATTCGCCTATTGATTTTTTATTTTTTTTGTTAACCATTTCAGGTAAATCTGGTGATCAGGGATAGAAGGGTACGTATATCTTTGTTCACAATTGGAATTGTCAGGGTCTGAAAGAGATAGTGAATACAGTACATGGAAGTAGATTCATCTTAATGCAATGTAATTTACCAATCCAAGCTGTATTATATCCCAACCAAGCTCCCGGGTGTCCTTCCAGACTGAGCAGGGAAAAAAAGTTGCTGAATACACAGAGGGACCACAGTGGAAGGGGAACCACTCAATGATATCTTTAATACGCCCGTGTTCTAATCCTAAAATGTGAGTTTAACATTTTAAGCTGTTTTTATGCACCAATATACTGTACATTTTTAATTTACACTTGGATCTGTTTTTTCTTCTCTCTTTTATGATCTCTGGAGGAAGGAACAAGTTCTTTTGAAAAGAAGAATTGTCAAGCAACACATGGTTTAATTGTCTATTTTTATATCACTAAACCATACACTTTGTATTATATACTGTGTTTATTTGCACAAGCAACTTATCTTTTTAATATCTTTTGCTACAATATTACTTTTGCAAGATTTTGCATATTGCTTCTAAATTACACTGAATTTGTCACATTGTGGGTACATATTGCATGTTTATTGCACTTTAATATTATAGTCACTGTGAATAGCGCTCCCAAAATGTTCTCTTTATCATTCACTAAGAACTAGAGGTTGTTGGTTGTTCATTGGGTTAGAGCTGCACATTTTTTCACTTTAGTCTGGGATTGGACGTTACCATGCCTGACCTGACCCGAATAGAGTGTATATTTTGAGGGGGTTGTCTGTTTCTTACTTTAGTTGCTAGCATGGTGTCTGGTTTGTTGGATTTTTCATAGAATTTCCTTTTAGACCATTTTAGGGATTTCTCTGCCTCTGAAGTGAGTAGCAGATTTAGTTCTGACCGGGTGTCATTTCGTTTTGAGGGTGGCTTCTAGGCCATCTGATTGATATAATGAGGCTAGTTCTGAGATTTTAGTTTGTAATTTTGAGATTTGTTTTCTAGTTTCTCTCTCTTTCTGCCCCCCCTGCTATGTTAATTAGAAGACCTCTTAAAGCAGCTTTATTAGCCTCCCAGAGCATAGCGTGGGAGGGTACACTGCCTTCGTTGTCTTGAAAATGAACCTCCGTTCTTCATTAATTAGTGAACAAATTTCCAGAATTTTTAACAGATTAGTTTAATATCCAGTGGGCCCCCTGGTGTTTCATATTAAGGTGAGAACATCTACGTTCGATTGGGGTGTGGTCCAACCAGGTTATATAGTAAATTTTGGTATGGCAGATTTTAGGTAGTATCCTGGCCGTTATAAAGAAGCAATCAATTCGAGAGTATGTTTGGCGAGGGTATAAACTCCTTATGTGGGTACAGTTCTCTCGAAGCGTCCATCAGTTGGGTTACTTTTGTGCCAGATGAGAAGGCTCTAGCGTTCTCAACTCCACGAAAGTGTAGGTTTTTGGATGTGTCCAAGGTCGGATTAAACGCTAAATTAAAGTCCCCTCCCAGGATCGTGTTGCCTTTTGTCAGACTTCCTAGTATGTTGAAAAATGTTATAAAAGGATGTTGAACTAGATTCGTTTGGAGCGTATAAAATTAGCTATTGTGAGGTCCTGTCCGTACAGGGAGCCCAATAGAATCAGAAACCTCCCCTCTTTGTGTCTCTTAATTTGATCAACTGTGAGAGGGAGCGGATTGTGTGTTAGAATTGCGACACCTCTTTTTGTGCTTGGCAGAAGAGAGAAAGAACTGACGATAATGCTTGTCGAAGAATGTTGGGGTATTGGAGTTACTAAAATGCGTTTCTTGTAATAGAGAAAAGCAGATATGATATCTGCCTTCATTCTCTTGTAATCAGACAAAGCTACCAGTCTTTTACAGGGACTGTTGAAACCCTTTACATTGTGGGAGATTATCGTCGGGGACATTGTGATATATGGGAAAGAAAGAGTACTTTAGAATAACAACAAACACCTTTGTGAGGTAAAATTAGAAGCACATGAATTAAAGTGGACCTCTGAATACCCATTTCTTGGGGGTAGGGGAGGGTAGTGGAAAAAGGAAAAAGGGAGGTTTGGTAGGGAGGAGGGGGGGGGAAGACTAGCTGTTAAGGTCACTCCTGACTCAGAGCTCTATTGCCCTTGGTTGGGTGTAGGTGTACAAAAAAGAAAAATGAATCCAAGGGGCAATTTAGACAGCACATATTGAACTATGCCCGTCTGTGGGAAGCACATCACGATTATTTATTAAATGTAAGTAAAATTCTGAACCTCAACCAAATTTATATATATATTCTCCCCCCCCCCCCCTTTTTTCTTTCCCCCTCCACAGTCAAACAGGTGAGTCAAGCATCAAATCCAAGCCTGCCATATATTTAACGACTGTCGCTGGCTATGTCTCTTTATAAATCAGGTCGTGGGGAACCTTAGCTTTAGTTCAGCTGTGGGTAACAGACTACAAAAACAAGCAGGTATGCGTCTTCTGCCCATCTCAGCCCCCACCTGCAAAGTCAATATGTTTCTTGTACTTGAAGTTTGTCCCTGAAAGTGAAAATTCTTGAGACCTGTCACACTTGTCAGCAGGATAGCTTTAGTTGAGAGGATCTGAGACTGAATGTTATCTGTAAAGGAGGTCGCGTTCACTGCACTATAATTCATCTACGTTCTGGACCAGCCCTGTGTAGCAGCCAGAACCAACCAACAGAGCCCAGACCAGGAGTAAACATCATCATCTACCGCGTCCCCCACTCCACATCTCTAGGACCCCCAGGGTGTCCCCCAAGGATCTCGGAAAGGTAGGAGGAGAACAAGCCTCTGGGAGCGGAGGCAGGGAAAAAGAGGGCTCCAGATCCCTTGTGCCCAGGGACCATGGAGATCTTCAGTCCCAGCTCGTGACCACAGCTCCGTAGGAAGGAAAAGGTGGGGGGGCCCTCGACCAAATGTGCCGTCATTGCAGAGGATGTTCCATTGCTGTCCAAATGCGGCGGGTCCTCTAAGCCATCAAGTCAGCCAGGTCCGCCACTGCTCTCAGAGATCACACCGATCTCCTCTCCCAAGATGGTCGGAGGTTTGCTTCCTCCTGTGTCATCGGCTGAGATGGAGTGGGGCCTAGGCCCAGTCGTGAAGGAAGGCAGCACTTTCAGCTAAGTCTCTTGGGGCAAAGGTACGTCCATCTTTTATTACTAGCCGCCTAAACGGGACGGCCCACCGGTAGCGAACTTCCCTTTCTCTCAGGAGAGGGGGAATTGGGTTTAAGCTTCTCCATCTGGAGAGTGTTGCGGTAGATAGATCTTGAAAGACCTGGATTGTAATATTTTCAAGTGATAGATCTGTTGATCCCCTAACCGCCTGGTAAAACGCTCCTTTTATTTTAAAATTGTGAAAGCAAATTATTATGTCCCTAGGCCGCTCACCTGAGGAGGTCTTGGCCTCAGAGCTCTGTGACAGCGGTCTAGCTCGAGGGAGACCTTGATGCGATCTGGCAGCATGGCAGTCAGCCATTTTGAGACAAACACCTCAGGCTCTGTAATGGATTCCGGTATCCCTCTTAGCCTTAGATTATTTCTTCTGTCCCTGTTTTCTGAATCCTCCTGGTGGGCGGTGATATCTGCGATCTGAGTTTGAAGATGAGCAGAGACATTTTCAGTTTTATTCAAGGACTTTATTGTTTCGTCCAGCTTTTTTTCCAAGTTGTCTGTTCTGTCTCCCAGAGTGGAAATATCTTTAAGTTCTGTTTCAAGGAGAGTTTTTAGACTCATACAGATCTTGGATGTCTTTTTTGGTTGAGTGTTGACAACTCCTCCTGCTCCGATTCCCGGACCGATTCCGAGCTTAAATTATGGTCTGCGGCCCGTGGGAGACGCACATTTTCCTTTTGTTTAAAGTACACTGCTAAATCTTGGTTGTTTTGGGGGCATCGTGGGTGATTAACAGGTCTTCTACTCTCAATCCCCTTCGGTTTAAAGATTTCTATAGTTGTTAGAGCTTCCTTAAATGCCGGGGTCCAGCGGATCGAAGGAACTAATCAGCCATTCATCAACCGGTACCTTGTATGCTCTTCCTCAGAGATTTCTTTTGATTGTGGCATGACGTGGTTTCCCCACCCCAGTATGGTGAAAACCAAACTCACAAAATGTCTGATCTGGGGCCGCCCAAACTCACACCTGAAGATCTACCTAATTATTTAAACCCCTGATTGTAATTATCCTCTTTAATTTAGCTGATAAAACCAGTGTTTCGCTTACTTTTTCACATACCCTGACTCTTAATTAATCATTCTTCATCTAATTCCTTCATAATTTTGTTTCAAAATACATGGAATTGGTTAATATAAACCCTATTGAATATTTAAGAAAAGACTGGTTTTGATTCAAGAAGGTTATCATTGGGGTTCACAAACATTTTCTCGAAACTGTACATTGTTATTTCGTATATTATATTAAGTTCAAAGATCTATTAGGAGCATGGGTCCTGGAGAAGAGTAGATTAGCAGGTTGTGATACCTTTTAATAGACCAACATTGGTGTTCATTGATACAATTATAGTTTAATTTTGACGTCTCACAGGTCTCTTCTTATTTATTCCTATATTAGAATAGTTGAGCTTCTTTACCTCCTCTTTGGACATTTGCAGCTCGTGTCCTAATTGCTCTCTCTCTCTCTGCCATACTGACTGCTGCTGAAGCTTCTCTCTCTCCAGCGCATTGAGCATTTCCTGCAGTTGCTCGGCAGCAGCAGCCTCCTCTCCCTTCTGCTGGGTCACCTCCTCCAGTCTGCTGGTTAACTGCTGGATGCTATCCTGATATCCCACATTCTGAGCACTCACATCAGACACTGTACCGCTCAGCTGGAGGCTCTGGGCATTCAACTGGCACATCTCATCCCTGTGTTTCTGAATCTGAAGACAAAAGGTTGGCAATGGTGAATTTTAAGACATCTGATACTTTATTTTTAATGGTAGTTTTTATCCATTGAAGTTACAAGCATAGAATATTTACGGCACCTTTACTGTACCTGTACACTTGGGAAATATTTCCCTTAATGGACATGTGATGTCCACTCTATTCACTTTTCTTAGACCAACAATATTTTCCAGTACTTTAGACCTGGTGAAAACATAATTACTCATGGAATTGCATAATAAAATGATAGACATTGTCTCTAGAAAGTGCATCATGAACACAAAAATGTGCCCCAAACTCTCTCTTAACAGAGATGTAGGAACTTGCACTCGGGCAGAACATTTCAACAATGAAATAGTTCTGTTCTACAGTATAATGCACCATTTTAAGCAGCTGCTGTGCTGTTTCCAACGTTTGATAATATTACTTCCCAAGTTGTACCGAAGGTACAATATTTTTTTTCATGTCATATTCCATTAAATATCAAAATACAAGGACATTAACGTGATATATATTTTAAAATTACCCTGCATATTAATAAGTTATTGTGTGTGTATACGTACACATGCAAAATGTGAATTTGATGAAAAGAACCATAACGTACGGAATCTGGAGCGTTTTTTGCTTTCGATGCAAGTATTCATGCAATCGTTCAAACTATTTAGCAAAAATAATGAAAATTCATAATAATAATGTGGTTTATGTCTGCTTATAAGTACGGACAAGGAAAGTCAGCATGTACAGTAATGGTGTTAAAAAAAAAAACAACTGTAACGGACTTGTATACAATTTATCACTACTAGTAGAGAGGAGAGAAGTCAGATGGTGCTAGCTCATTCTCTATGCCACATATGTATAATGAAGTGTTAAGGGTGTTCAAATTGTTAACCCAACTGGAATTGATTGACTGGTACTTAAGTATATACTGAGAGAGAGAAGGATACAAGTCAGATTGTGGTATCTCTCTCTATGCCTACATAACTTACATACAAATACATTTATTTATATATAACCAACAGCTACGAGTGTTGTTATCTAACTGGAACTGATGGACTGGTATATAAGTGCTAGAGAGTAGAGACAGTTCAGAGGGCGGTATCGCTCTGCGCTCACCTATATTCTAATATAAAATAATACCCAACAGGATAATATCTATACCAGTAGTAAAAAATAATAATATATATGTTTATTTTCTCTCTTCTAGCCTTCACACACTTCAACTCTCCCTTCCCTGTTGACGCGCAATGGCGGCAGGAGAAGCTATATAGAGAGGGGAAAATGGCGCAAGAACCAAGCTGAGCGGGAATCAAAAAACTAAAAACAAAAATAGGTTTTGCTTCAGTTTTGGTTTGGGCCTAGCACGCAGATCTGAGCTGCAGGCTAAAGTTACTCTGGATTTCCACAATCTGGGCTCTCTCACCTCTAATATTAACGGAGATATTTTTTTGTGTCTTGATTTTCATCCTGACAATTCATTGTTAAATTCTAATTTTTTGGAGAAATAAGAATATTTGCATGATCTCTACGGTAGAGTAGTGACAATCTCTCACCTGCTTGTTCAGCAACTCCAAGTCACTAACAGCCTTTACTTTTTCCATCTTTAAATCTTCCACCTGTTTCCTACAAAAAAAACAACCAAGAAAGAAGTTATCCTACATGCAATTAAACACGACAATGCTGAATAGGACCATGCAGTGCTCCTTTTATACAGAGGGCTTCAGAGCTAAACCATTTCCCCATATCTAGTAGTTGTGTGACACAAGATGCTCAGTACAGGAGAATAGCACCAAATCTGACAAAAATATTTAATGCACATAATAAATATGTTCTTTATCTTTTAGATTTTTTTTTTTTTTTTTTTTAAACTCTTTCAGTGCTATAAGTTGGGTGACCATATTTGTCCCAGCAAAAACCGGTACAAATGTCATGCATGCGCGAAGCTAGCTTGCTGACCGCACATGCGCATGCGCGATCACTCATGCACATGCGCGATCGGCACTTGCCGGCTGCACGTGCGCGATCGCCGTTTGACAGTCTCATGCGCGATCAAAGCTTGCCGGTCACACATGCGCGAGCGGCAAATGCCGATCGCGCATGCGCAGCCAACGGCATAGAAAACCGGGACAGCACCCCAAAAAGTCGGGATAGAGCCCTAACAACCGGGACTGTCCCGGCTAAAACGGGACATCTGGTCACCCTAGCTATAAGTCTGCAAACAATGAAAGGTCTACTTGGGATTTTTTTCCCCCTTCATGCTTTGAAAAAAGAGACTAGTTTACACTCTCGCTGGCAGAAGCTTAGTGGTGAAGATTTAACCCTTTTTGATAAACACGAAAAATATTTTTGACATCCCCAGTAAAAGATACTGCACCTCTAACAAAGCAGATTTACTGGCAAGTCCATTTTGAAGCTATATTCGAGTTCTCTGTGACCTCTAATAAGTCAAACAAAGTAAAATGAAGTATAATTAGGTGATCTGCCTAAAGTGGCAATTTTTATATATTTCATTTTTGAAATACAACGTCTGTTTATTTTTGCTTTTCTCTTCAGCCAGCTTGTCTGTTTCCTGCTCCTATTTGTTGAAACTCAAAACCTAGAACTTATTATACCAGGTAAGACAAAATATATGTGACAAAAACGTAAAATCCCTTTTTTTTTCCCATCATAGGTCTAAGAAAAGTTTCAGAAGGAACATATCACTATTCCACAGCCTCATACCTGTACCTGTAACTGAACAAAGTCCAATCACACATTTCTGAAGGACAATGAGCATTAGGCCTGCAGTATGACTCTATGTACATTGCAGAGAATAGTATAATTATGTAAGGTCCCTTCAAGGAACAAAACATGTAGCACTGTTTCTCTTTTCCCCCCAATTGGAGGATTGAAGCAGAGGGTCTCCCGAGCTGAACTGTGATAATTTCAGCTCTGGGGAACCCCAGCTTCCAGAGATATACTTACCTCCGTAGGGGTGCCGGTATCTGCAGCCAGGGAACTTGTGTGCCTAACGAAATGGCATCTTCTGAATGTCACGCGTAGGCCTGTATGAAGCCGTGACCTCATCCCTTGCAGCTTCCTATTGGCCCGCGTGACCAGGGGCTTTAAACTGAAGACAGATACTAGCAGCACATACGGAGCTCTGGAAGCAGTGGGTCCCTGGAGCTGAAATGAACACAGTTCAGCTCCGGAGACTCAATTGCTTCAATCCTGTAACAATATATAATATAATAACGCAGTGCTACATGTTTTGCTGCTTTAAATTGAACAGTGTTACTAATATGGTAGCTTAGAAAGAGTTCCTAGCAGTGAGACGGGGGCAGTCAGCTCCTTCCTGGTTGCATCACATGCTGTGTGCGCCACAAGATGGCTGTTGCTTGTTATTAAAAAGTTTGTCCTCATTCAGTTTTAGGCCCCGGATATAGTGGGCGCGCGATGGAGCGCATGGCGTTGTGCACGCCTTTCGCCCTAGCGATCTGTGGACTGAGATCCACAGCGAAGGGGGGCGTGTGGCCGTGACATCACGAGGCTGGTTCGGCCTCATTGGCTGAACCGCTCAGGTGACTCGGCCGCCGCGCGCCAAAAATGGCTGTATCGCCTGAAAACGCTGCCGCGCTTCATCGCGCGCCCTCTATGGCCTGACTCATAGAGGTGCGGCCTGTTCGCACCGCGCGCGTGGTCTCTCGCACTATGGACGTGGCCTTACTGCTTTATAAACCCACAAATCTCATTACACGGGGTCAGAAATGCTGAATGAGAAGGAGATTAAACCAGACGTTGTTTTCAGTGCTGGATGCAGAAGACAAACAGAGCAATTGCAGCAGTAAAGGCACAAAGGGTGTTGTATCTAATGGTTGTATTGCAACCCCCATCCACCCCGCAGCTTTCTGGCAATGTTGCAGAGAACTGGAAAAAGTTTTGGCAGAGATTGTAACTGTATGTGGTGGCTATATGAGCCGAGGAGAAATGCATTATTGGGGTTGGATAATTAACGTTTATTGGCGACGCTTCCCATGAAGGTATAAAACCTGACAAAAGAAATGTGTTCACCACTGAAATTATGCCCGGTCTGCATTTAAAGGATGTTCAGCCGTTCCCGAGCATGGTGAACTACCTTGGAAAGTTTTCCTAATCTACTGTATCAACAAAGAAAGGAATATTGTTTGCCTATGATTTAAAGGAATATATACACTACAAGATTGTAGAAATAGAAACAGATCAAAAAGCCTGATAGCCTTATTTGGTAAGCCACTAGATGACTGCACTGTAAAGATTTTTAAAAAATGATAAAATTGCATAAGTATGATTAGTTGCAATTTATATGCCAGGAAAATGCATCTTTACAGCAGATGTACTTTCCAGAGCAGTGGTTCAATCAAAGCAAGATGAGAGGACCTCAAACAGAGATGCAAGCTTGTTTTGACCTAATTTTAAAGTCAATGCCTGTAGCTATCCAACAGCTGCAAAGAATCAAACGAGAAAGAGAGCAATGAATCATGAATTATGACATGTGCAAGAATCTTTAAAGGGTGGTCTGAAGAAATAATAAATTCCTCTACAAGTGTAAGTGGCTACTGGAAATGCAGACATGAACTTTTAGTGACAGAAGTAATCATTTTCATCTTTGTCTGTTCAGTCTGATTACCTCTGCCTCTTATTTATATCTTGTATATCAGACACTTCTTGCTGGAATCGTTCTAGTTTGCTCCGGAGCAAGCGGTTATCTTCAGAAAGTCGACTTAGCTCCATCCTATGCAAACAAACATTATAAAATTATTTTAGGCAATAGTAAAATACTACACATTCTCAAAATGCATGGTCCTTATTCAAATCGTGAGAATCGTGGCAACACACAATTAATTACGAATACACTTCTTATTCAGGGTAAGGCAAGTTGGTGCATCATTAACTATATGAACCCCAGCTTTTCACCATATCGATTAGGGGACACAGAGAGATACAATGATTAGACAGTAGAAATAAGAAAAAAAAAATCTGTCAAAAAAGAAAAGTTTGGTTAAAATGCGTACTTATATTGGTTAACAGATCTCAATACACTTGCTTTCAGTATCATTCATGTCCATTTTTCAAGAGCAGTGCATAGATGCAAATGATTTGGCCAAAGCGTGACAGGTTATCAAACTGTTATAAGCCATTGCAAATATTCTAACGTGTTTTTATAGATAGAAAAAAAGTGTTGACGGTTGACTATTGCTCATAGAAAGAATTGTTATATGAAATAATTTCACCGTACGGCACTGATATTGCAGAATAAAGCACTCCAGTACAATGCATGTTTTTTTAGTACTCCTATGGTTTCCTCACTCTGCAATGTTTAAGGTGCTACAAAAGTCCTAGCAAAATTTAGTATGCAAGTAATAATAATAGCCCCCCAACAAAATTCATCGGTGCCCCAATGTGTCACTGTCAGGAGGTGGTAAGGAAGAGACTACAAACAGAGGGAAGCTACAAGAGGAGTGATGTATATGAAAGCACTCTAAATGTATTCAATTAAAAAAATACTTTGTGATTAGAAAAGAAATATCTTTGTTTTGAGCTCCCAACATTAAGATGTTGGAGAACCCATGGCACAAACATTTCATGTGCACTTTTAGGAAAGCATGGTTAGTGGATTGATAAGAGATGCTGCAGACGAGCGTTACAATAGAAAAGTTTTCAATGGAGGGTCTTGCAAACTTAAAATCAAAAAGACAATCCTACGAAATCTTCACAGATCAAGTGAGCAGTGATGCTATTAGTAGCGTGTGCTGCATGCTTCATTATTGTTAACGGATTTGTTGCGATTGTGTCAGTTCATTAGTTTAAACATTTTATGATCAACTCAAACCTGTCATCCTGACTTGCTCTGGTTTCTCGCTCTAATTCCCGCACCAAGTCTTCTAGCTCGAGAAGCTTGTCTTTCAAACTGGTCTTCTCCGTCTCGAGCGCCTCGCTGGAATTCTGGACTTGGTTGGTTGCCTCCTCTTCCTTCTGCTGCAATCGACTGATCGCTTCTTCCATCTCCCTTTGCAGGACACCTAGTTCCTCCTCTTTGCTCCTCATTTGCTGACACAACAGAGCATTTCTGGCAAGAAGCTCTTCCACTAAGTCAATGTTCTCCACATGGACGACACCTTGCTGTGACTTGCAGGCATTTTGTCGCATGCCGAGCTCTTTACCAGCCAGCTCTTGTTCGTTTTCCCTCATTAAATGCAACTTGCGTTCCAATTCCACCGCCTGCTCTGCCAACAGCGCCACCTGTTTCTCAAGCTCTTCCTTCTCCCTTGTAAGTGGCTGAACTCTTAAATCTTGCTTTAAGATGCAATCACCGCTTTCCTGCAATTGAGACACACATCCTTGTCCCGCTGCGTCTGACAAGAGACATTCTTCCCTTTTGGTGTTCAACTGGCTGCTTAATTGTGCCTCTTCGACGTCAAAGTCTGTCTGCTTTCTCAGAAGCATCTCTTTTGCCTTTGTTTCGGCCTGCAGCTGCGCTCTTAGAGAGGGTACCAAGCTCTCCATTTCCTGCAGCTTTAATGTGGCACTCTCCTCTGCCTTTTTCAACACAGACAGCCTCTCTTCTGCTGCCTTCAACGATGATACAACCTGATGGTATTGGATAATTTGGTCTTTAATCTGCTTTACATGAGTCTCTATGAGCATGTCCTTTTCTTTTATTACGCTCTCTGCCATATTGTCACTGCAATCCATTTCCTGTGTATTTACCTGCACTCTGTCTGTTGCACATACTCTTCCTGCACTTGCCTCCATGACAGACGCGGACTGAGAAACCGGCTGCTTGTTTAGATCACCCAGTGTATCCTTTATACAATCAATCGGTCCTTTCACCAAAGCTTCCTGCTCTTCTCTTTCTGTATTTTCCATAGTGCATGCTCCCCTCTTCCCTTCCATTAAACATGCATTTAAACCTTCGATTTCCTTGCACAGCTCATCAACGTGCATTCTATAGTGGTTTTCCATTCTTTCCTTCTCAACGGCAAATGTTTTACAGAGAAGAGCTTGCTCTTCATTTTGCTTCTCTTCAAGTTTAAGCCGTTCTTTTTTCCACTGCGTCATTAATGCCGTCTCTTTCTCTTCCCATTGTGTTCTCTCACTCAAGTGCTCCTTTGTCAACGTTTCCTTGTCCCCTTCATATTTTTGCAACATCTCATTCTTTTCACTGTGGTGCTGCTGCAATAAACTCTGACAATATTCTGCATACTGAGCTTCCACCTCTGTCAGATTGTGATTCAGTTCTTCCTCTTTCTCTTCCCTATAGACAAATAATGCGGATGTTCACCTGAATTAGATAGAATTGTGCACACATCTCAAAGTGAACCTTTATGAACCTTCTCAAAGTGCCCAATGTGAACCTTTAAAATAACTGCTAAGAACAGTCTCAAACACTTTGCACATACTGTGGGCTTTTGGTATTCCCTGCAAAATAAGGCTGAGGCCATGGTGTCCGCGCGCTTGCGTGTGAGCGCTACACGGCCTGTATGATTTGGCGTGCCCGTGATGTCACATGACCGGTTCGCCCTCATTGGATGAACCGCGCACGTGACCCAGCTGTCGAGTGGCAAAATCAAATGTATTTGATTCCTCGTGCCCCCACGGTCAATGGCCGCGCTCATTCCCTTATGGCATTTTGACGGCGCCGCGATAACCATGGACGCGGCCTAAGGGTTCAGTGCTTTTAGACTCGGGATGGTGAGGCCTAGTGGTCCACAAACAAGACAGGATAACCGAGCTGAAACCTTACCAAATGCTATTCTATATCTGCACCTATTATTATGCTCTAGTACCTGAATTAACTTAGGTATAGTTAATTACCTGTCCTTTTACCAACAGTTTCAAGGGCTATTTGCGTTGCGTTTTCCTATTAATCGTGCACCCACCCCAATACCCCAAATTAATAGATCAGCGTTTCTAATAGCATCCAGCCGGAACTCTTTCCATTTTCAATGCACCAATTTATAGAATATCCCTTCATGGCAAACTCACACCCATGCCTGTAATTGTAATCATTTTAGTAATTATTCTGCTGCTCTCCAAAGTAGTACCTGGAGACCAGGGGACTAGGGAATGGATTTTCATGCAACATTTAGCAGAGTTCTGATAATAACGGGGCTAGGGGCTCTGGGTTTAAATTGATTTTACAGTTACAAGGTAAGCAGGACAATTATATGCATCTTTTTCAATCTTCAACAAAGTGGATGACACTTTAAAGCAGCAGTTAATGATCTTGCCTGGACCAGGGGCTCCTGTGAGTTTACACGGTTTCCCCTTACACCTAGTTCACAGGATATGTCACCAAAAAAGCTGGTGTCTGGTGAGGGGAAGGTCATGTGTTATTATAGAGATGGTCCTCTCACTTATTGGTTAGCCCGCAAATAGATTGCCAGCTGCCAATTTTACTTCCCAAAGAACAAGGATATGGTGTTCAACCTTTTCAATTCAGGGCCACAAAAATCCCCTTTAAAAAGCTTAGGTCATTAATTTAACATGAAGTCACTGGCACCTTCCACTCTGTTCTACCCTTGCAGTGCTGTGAAGGCACACGCACTATTGCCCAGCAATGGGTTCTAGCATTGGCGAGGCATAACAAGATGTGAATTTTAAAGAGACACACAACACTACACTAATTGGGCATCATTGGAATCATAAAAAAAAAAAGTATTTAGTCCGATGTTATTGTGCCGATATGCATAGAATATTGTTGTACAGTATAAGCATATTGGTCTATATTTACAAAGCAGTGCTATTCCATAAGACACCTTCTGGTACCAGAATACACCTTATAGTCTGTGTGTTTATATACACTGTTATATATACACATTCAATATACACACACACACACACACACACACACACACACACACACACACACACACACACACACACACACTTGTGTGAAAAAGAAAGTACACCCTCTTTGAATTCTATGGTTTTACATATCAGGACATAATAACAATCTTCTGTTCCTTAGCAGGTCTTAAAATTAGGTAAATACAACCTCAGATGAACAACAACACATGACATATTACACTGTGTCATGATTTATTTAACACAAATAAAGCCAAAATGGACAAGCCATGTGTGAAAAAATAAGTACACCCTTAGTGCTTCCATAGGAATTAAGATGCTAAGTAGCAGACAGGTGCTGCTAATCAAATGTCCTTGATTAATTGATCATCAGCAAGTGTGACCACCTCTATAAAAGCCGAAGTTTTAGCAGTTTGCTGGTCTGGCGCATTCAGGTGTGTGTTAACACAATGCCAATGAGGAAAGACATCAGCAATGATCTTAGAGAAGCAATTGTTGCTGCCCATCAATCTGGGAAGGGTTATAAGGCCATTTCCAAACCATTTAAAGTCCATCATTCTACAGTGAGAAAGATTATTCAAAAGTGGAAAACATTCAAGACAGTTGCCAATCTTCCCAGGAGTGGACGTCCCAGCAAATTCACCCCAAGGTCAGATTGTGCAATGCTCAGAGAAATTGCAAAAAAACCAAGAGCTACATCTCAGACTCTACAGGCCTCAGTTAGCATGTTTAATGTTAAATGTTCATGACAGTACAATTAGAAAAAGACTGAACACGTATGGTTTATTTGGAAGGGTTGCCAGGAGAAAGCCTCTTCTCTCTAAAAAGAACATGGCAGCACGGCACAGGTTTGCAAAGTTGCATCTGAACAAACCACAAGACTTCTGGAACAATGTCCTTTGGACAGACGAGACCAAAGTGGAGATGTTTGGCCATAATTCACAGCGCCACGTTTGGCGAAAACCAAACACAGCATATAAGCACAAACACCTCATACCAACTGTCAAGCACGGTGGTGGAGGGGTGATGGTTTGGGCTTGTTTTGCAGCCACAGGATCTGGGAACCTTGCAGTCATTGAGTCAACCATTAACTCCTCTGTATACTAAAGTATTCTAGAGTCAAATGTGAGGCCATCTGTCCGAAGCTAAAGCTTGGCCGAAATTGGATCATGCAACAGGACAATGATCCCAAGCACACCAGAAAATCTACAACCGAATGGCTGAAAAGAAAAGAATCAAGGTGTTGCAATGGCCCAGTCAAACTCCAGACCTCAACCCGATTGAAATCCTGTGGCGGGACCTTAAGAGAGCTGTGCATAAACAAATGCCCACAAACCTCAACGAACTGAAGAAACATTGTAAAGAAGAGTGGGCCAAAATTCCTCCACAACGATGTGAGAGACTGATAAAGTTATACAGAAAACAATTACTTCAAGTTATTGCTGCTAAAGGTGGTTCTACAAGCTATTGAATCATAAGGTGTACTTAGTTTTTCACACATGGCTTCTCCATTTTGGCTTTATTTTTCTTAAATAAATCATGACACAGTGTAATATGTCATGTGTTGTTGTTCATCTGAGGTTGTATTTTCCTAATTTTTAGACCTGCTAAGGAACAGATGATTGTTATGTCCTGATATGTTAAACCATAGAATTCAAAGAGGGTGTACTTCCTTTTTCACACAACTGTATATGTATATATATATATACATACACACACACACATATATATATATACACACATACTGTATGTGTATATATATATACACATACACACGTATGTATGTATGTATGTATGTATGTGTATGTATGTACACACACACACACACAATTATAATAATAACCAATCTGTGGACAGGTAGGTTGGGAAATCATTCTATTACAAAATCAGCAGTGCTAGCAAAAAATAAAAAAATCAACCAAAGCAACCACAGGGTCAACTAAGCTCGTGTTATGTACCATTTTAGTTGCATCTGCTTAAAGTTCTATAGTTACGTAGTAGATGAGGTTGAAAAAAAGACATATGTCCATCAAGTTCAACCTATGCTAAAGTTAGATGACAGATACTTTACCCTATATTTGTACTTACAGTATTTTGATCTAGTGGAAGGCAAACAAATAACTCCACTGAAATATCATCCAATGATTTCTCATAAGGTTAAAAAGAAATTCCTTCCCGACTCCAAATACTGGCATTCAGATTACTCCCTGGATCAAAATCCTTCCCATGTTTACTTATTTGGTATATGCCTGAATACCTTTCCTTTCCAAAAAGCTGACCAATTTTTTTTTTAAAGATATCAATTGTATCTGCCATCACAGTCTCCATGGGTAATGTGACAGAGTCACTGACTCAGTAGGCTGGAATGGAGGATGTGT
Organism: Ascaphus truei; assembly: GCF_040206685.1. NCBI lineage: Eukaryota > Metazoa > Chordata > Amphibia > Anura > Ascaphidae > Ascaphus > Ascaphus truei. The sequence goes on from NC_134486.1 coordinate 104,679,540, forward strand.
GTACTGTCCAGCACTCAACCAGTTAACCTACTTATGGAGAACTGCATGCACCTGCAGCCTAATTAAGCAGGATTCCTGAGAGACTGCAGGTTTAAAAAAAAGCAGGAAGTGATACAGGGAGAGAGAGACTGTATTTCTCTGAGAAGTGGGGGGGGGGGGGGGATAAAAGTGCTCCCCAGCTGCGGAAGCTGGTATATTGGACCTACAGAGGAGTTCTCTGGGCTCTGTATGACTTGAAAACAAGTCTGGCGACTGTGAGAGAGAGGTGCCACGAGGTCCAAAGGCCATCACCACGGACGTGGAGTTCCTGTATTCACAAGAGAGCCAAACAGATACAGGACAAAGAGGTAGTGAAGTACCGATCTGCGGGCCCAAAAGGCCTGGTAATTGCCCCAAAAGGAAAATGCCTAAATTGGAAATTAAAGAGAGAAACAAGAAAGGGGGGATGACGTTGGACGATTCCAACGAAGATGCGGGTGCACGGGAATGGTGCACAGGCCGCTCCACAGGACAATGTTACGCTGGGGAGGAGGATATGTGACAGTAAGCTGGAATGGAGGATATTTGTACCGTCCAGCACTCAACCAGTTAACCTACTTCTGGAGAACTGCATGCACCTGCAGCCTACTTAAGCAGGATTCCTGAGAGACTGCAGGTTTAAAAAAAGCAGGAAGTGATATAGGGAGAGAGAGACTGTTTTTCCCAGAGAAGGGGGGGGAGGGGGAAGAGATAGAAGTTCTCCCCAGATGCAGAAGCTGGTATAGAGGACCTACAGAGGAGTTCTGTGGGCTCAACGTGGGGCTGAGTTCCCCTAGGAAGAAAGGAGGAGAGATCGTGCTGAAGCATGGATGTCTGCTCCAAAAAGGCCTAAGATAACCAAAAGCCTTATTGTATGCAGAGACTGTGTTACACTGTGGCATATGCCAGGGCATGTTTTGGCTTGGGAAACCGATTAGCTGGCCATGCAGTTAGTGAGGGCGAAAGCTATGGTGTAGTTAGCTTTCCCTAAAGGGAATAGGTGTTTATTTTCTATGATTTGGTTTTCTTAAAGGGACAGAGTACCCAGAGTTTATTTGGTTGTTGCTAATAAACCACTACAGTTTAACGTTTCATACCTTGTCTAGTGTCTTACTGACTTTGCCGCGAGGCCGTCCTGCCACAGGTGGTATTAGAAGTGGGATGCTACGCCTCTGGGGGTCAGTAGATGAAGATGTGTTAAGTTCATGAACACAAGCAGAAAACCAAAAACAACATTTTTATTTTGCTGAAGCAAGTGAATTTGCAGCTAGCAAGTGCTGAGTGTACAGTTTGCCCCGTCGGGTATGAAAGGATTGCTGTGCTGTGTAAAGCAAACGCCATAAGCAAAGTATTGAGTGTCAAGTTTACCCTGCCGGGGTTGGAGAAAGTAAAAATTGTTTTTTTTGTAAATTTGTTGCCCTAAGAACCAAAAAGGTTCAAACATTGTAAAGCAAATACAACTCACGTGCGTTGTATAAAGCCTGCCCCGTCAGATATGAAAAAAAAAAAAACTGGATTTTAAAATGGCAGACGAGAAATATTTGTTTTGTAATTTACATAACCATACAAAACAGTGTCCCTTCAGGCCATATGATAATGATGACGATGACGACTCTTACGTGGCCACAGGAAAAGAGCCACACACGCAGATTAAAGATGCAGAAGTGACCAGTGTCCAGAGCGCAGGACTCCATAACCTTGGAGCCATGCCGCATAAAAGGAAACCAGGTTACTTTCTAAAGGATTCAGTATGCTGGGCCTATCAGGAGCCAGGTCACATGGAAGAATTGTGTCCCCACATCCTCACATATATACAATGGCAACAGGAGCAGCATGAGGAATACTGTACCACACAGCAACGAAAGCAAGCAATGTGGTGTGAGCAGGAGAAAGTGACTGAACCATTTGAGCCTGCGATGGCTGGACAACGTGCGTCGGAAAGACGCCGAGATGTGCTGGAGACCGGAGGGATGGGCGGAATGGTCACTGGAACAGCGGCAAAGGGAAAGGAGGAGCGAAGGGAAGCTAAATCCTTGATCCAGAATGAAGATGCCTTAAATACTGCACTCCAAACTGCCTACCATGATTATAAAGTCCTGCAGGAACGCTTGGGTAAGGAGCGAGAAGCTAATGCCAAGATACAGGACGCTAACGCAGAGTTACAGAGGAGTATACTGCTTTGCAGAATACAGAGCGCTTCTTACGAGGTGAGTTGGAGGAGGTGAAGAACAGTCTTGAGAGGGCAAACGCTGGAGTGGCCGCCATGGTTGAAAAGCAGAGAATATCTGAGCAAATGATTGCTAAATTGAAACAGAAAAATGAAGAGACTGCAAGAGGTTCACAATTGCCATAGAGAATTGGACGTCTCGCAAAAAGAGGTTCACGCTTTCAAAATAGAGCTGGAACACAATCAGGAGTGCCAACATCTAAACACAGTTACATACATTAAAGAAGACCTATGAGAAGGCCCTGAGTGATATAGAAACAGTAAAAATGGAGAACCAAAGCCGGAAGGAAGAAGCTTCACATTTGACTGACCTCGAGTCGACAAAGGATACCACTACCGCCATATACAGAAAGCCGAGCGAATCAGAGAAAACAAGTACTGACTGGAAACTGTATTATGAGTTGCCCCAGAAAGACGTTCAAAAATTCATAACAAAATTAAAAGTTTCTCAGCAAGAGGATTTACACAGGAGAATTCTGGCGTGCAGGAAGCACAGGAGAGTGCAGAAATAAGGCTGCATAAAGAGCTCAAAGTCTCCCAGAAAGAGATACACATCCCCAGCACAGAGCTGGAACTCTCAGCCCATGAGGTCCACGCTCGCAGCACAGAGGTCTGTGAATTGAAGGATGCTGGAGGAGAAATCATGATTCGTCTAGAGACTTTATTAGAGCAAAGACTTGGCTGTCCAGGTCAGTGAAAGAGATAAGAAGCTTCACCAAGTAGAAAATGTAAAGAAGCAATTGATCCAGGAAAAATTAGAAGTGCGGGAAGCACTGGTGAATGCAGAAAAAGTACTGCAAAAAGAAGATGACTCCCTGGAGCCGCACACTCCAGCAGAGCAAATGCTGCAGGACCATCTGAGTACCCAGCGTGTCCCCGCAGAGCAACCCGACTAGCTGACGGTCACACTAAGCACCACCAAAGCATCACTGGAAGAGGAGCTTAGAAGCCAGGTTACTCTATATAAAAAGGAACGGGAAAAGACCCAGAAAGTGGAACGAGAACTAGAGGAGCAGAAAAGCTGCTCTAATCCAAAAAGTCAGATCGCCCAGGTGAAAGAGGCATGGAAAACGCAAACAATGATGAAATCCGCCAAACTCCAAAATATGATGGGGGCGCTGATGCAGGCGCAGAGCAGGCACCAGGAAGAGGTGGAGGCTCTAAGAAGGTAACTGCAGGATCAAGCTGAAGCTGTTAAAAAAAAAAAATGGAACCAGCACAGAAGGCATTGGAGGCCAAAGATAATGAGATAAAAAGATTAAAAGAGACAGACACTGGGGTCACAGAGGGAGACCATGAAAAAGATGTCAGGAGAATTGCAGGAGGCACATAAGAAACAGAGGACTCTTACTGGTGAACTAAACCTGCTACAAAGAGGAAAAGATATTCTGACATTTCAGAAATGCCGTGGGATGTTTATCCTAGGAAGGATGGCGGGAGAAAGCCATGTAAGTAAACGCTCTGCGACTGGCCCCATACAGTCCGGACACAGATCCTATGTCATCCTAAGCAAGCGGGGCAGTCCGATAAGCATGTCTGCAATGCCATTGCAGTACCCCCAAACTGCTTTACACTAAAACACGGAATAAAAGAGCCAAATTACGGTGGAGTGGCGCCATAAAACTCCAGCCGTACAACCGGGTCAACGGGGCCTGACGTAGCGTCCAGTGGTTCTCCCGTCGGAGTAAGTTAATGGGCCAATAAAGAAAGGTCCAAATCTTCAAGTCTGTCGACTGTGGAAAAGAGGTACCATGGTGTATATTTGGAGTTGAGGAGAACTCTGCAGGAGATGAAGACAAGTCTGTCGACTGTGAAAAGTGCCATGGAGTGCACTTGGTGTTGGAACTCCGTAAGAGTTGAAAACAAGTCTGGCGACTGTGAAAGAGAGGTGCCACGAGGTCCAAAAGCCATCGCCGCGGACGCAGAGTTTCTGTATTCACAAGAGAGAGCCAAACGGACACAGGACAAAGAGGTAGTGAAGTACCGATCTGCGGGCCCAAAAGGCCTGGTAATTGCACCAAAAGGAAAATGCCTAAATTGGAAATCAAAGAGAGAAACAAAAAAGGGGGCATGACGTCGGACGTTTCCGACGAAGATGCGGGTGCACGGGAATGGTGCACAGGCCGCTCCACAGGACAATGTTACGCTAGGGAGGGGGATATGTGACAGAGTAACCGACTCAGTAGGCTGGAATGGAGGATATGTGTACCGTCCAGCACTCAACCAGTTAATCTACTTCTGGAGAACTGCATGCACCTGCATGCAGGATTCCTGAGAGACTGCAGGTTTAAAAAAAAAGAAGCAGGAAGTGATACAGGGAGAGAGATACTTTTTTCCCAGAGAAGGTGGGGGGGGTTAGAGAGATAGAAGTGCTCCCCAGCTGCTGAAGCTGGTATAGAGGACCTACAGAGGCGTTCTCTAGGCTCAACGTGGGGCCGAGTTCCCCTAGGTAGGAGGAGAGATCGTGCTGAAGCAGGGACGTCTGCTCCAAGGACTAAGATAACCAAAAGCCTTATAATTGTATGCAGAGACTGTGTTACACTGTGGCATATGCCAGGGCATGTTTTGGCTTGGGAACCAGCTTAGCTGGCCATGCAGTTAGTGAGGGCGAAAGCTATGGTGTAGTTAGCTTTCCCTAAAGGGAATAGGTGTTTATTTTCTATGATTTGGTTTTCTTAAAGGGACAGTGCACCCAGAGTTTATTTGGTTGTGGCTAATAAACAACTACAGTTTAAAGTTTCATACCTTGTCTAGTGTCTTACTGACCCTGCCGCGAGGCCGTCCTGCCACAGTAATGAATTCCACATTTTAACTGCCCTTACTGTAAAGAACCCTTTCCTTTGTTGCTGGTGAAATCTCCTTTCCTCGAACCTTTAGGGATGGCCCGTGTCCTTTGTACTGCCCGTGGGATGAATAATTATTTTGAAAGCTCCTTGTATTGTCCCAGAATATATTTGTATATAGTAATCATATTCCCTCTTAGACGCCTCTTTTCTAATGTAAACATATCTAGTTTAGCTAGCCTCTTCTCATAAGTTAGATTGTCCATCCCCTTTATCAATTTGGTGGCTGTTCTCTGCACTTTTTCTAGTTGTATAATGTCTTTTTAATGGAGTCGTGCCCAAAACTGCACTCTGTATTCATGTACAGGGCCGGTTTAACCACCAGGCAGCCGCCTAAAGCAGCTAAATGTTGCTGCCTAGTTTTCCTAGTGCAGTGTTTCCCAACTGGGCGGGAGATTTCTCCAATCTCTCGGGGCAGGGAAAAAGCAGGGTAGTTCCCAGGGGGTTCGGCAGTTTCCTTCATCCTGATTGGATGCTGCTGGGTAATGCAGCAAATCAGGAGGTGGTGTCATGAGCCTGGGTGTGTGGCCAGAGCAGAGGAGGAAGTAGCATGGGCAGGTGATGATTGGTGTTTATCAGCTGTGTGTACATGCAAGTACGCGTGTAAATACATACACGCACATGTATACATACGTGTACGGGTGTGTATTTCTTCTTGTGTGCACGTGTTGGGGTCCTGTGGAGGTGGAGGGAGGGATGAAGGAGAGAGAATGAGGGGGGGATGAAGGAGGGGGTGAAGGAGAGAGAACGAGGGGGAGGGGTGGAGGTGAAGGAGAGAGAACGAGGGGGAGGGGTGGAGGTGAAGGAGAGAGAACGAGGGGGAGGGGTGGAGGTGAAAAACAGAGAACGAGGGGGAGGGAGTGAAGGATAGAGAACGAGGGCGAGGGGGTGAAGGAAAGAAAGGGAGGGGGTGAAGGAAAGAGAACGAGGGGGAAGGGGTGAAGGAAAGAACGAGGGGGAGGGGGTGAAGGAAAAAACGAGGGGGGTGGGGTGAAGGACAGAGAACGAGGGAGAGGGGTGAAGGACAGAGAACGAGGGGAAGGGGGTGAAGAACAGAGAACGAGGGGGTGAAGGACAGAACAATGGGGAGGGGGTAGGGAGCGCGAATGAGGGAGAGGGGGTGTAGGACAGAGAATGAGGGGGAGGGGTGTAGGACAGAGAATGAGGGGGAGGGGGTGAGGGAGAGAATGAGGGGGGGTGAGGGAGAAAATGAGGGGAAGGGGGGTGAGGGAGAGAATGAGGGGGTGGGGGTGGGGGTGAGGGCGAGAGAATGAGGGGAAGAGGTGGGGGTGAGGGAGAGAATAAGGGCTGGGGGTGAGAGAATGAGGGGGTGGGGGTGAGGGAGAGAGAATGAGGGGGAGGGGGAGGGGTGAGGGAGAGAGAATGAGGGGGAGGGGTAGGGGTGAGGGAGAGAGAATGAGGGGAAGGGGTGGGGGTGAGGGAGAGAATAAGGGCTGGGGTGAGAGAATGAGGGGGTGAGGGAGAGAGAATGAGGGGGAGGGGTAGGGGTGAGGGAGAGAATAAGGGCTGGGGGTGAGAGAATGAGGGGGTGGGGGTGAGGGAGAGAGAATGAGGGGAACAGGTGGTGGTGAGGGAGAGAGAATGAGGGGGAGAAGTAAGGGTGAAGGAGAGATTATGAGGGGGAGGGGAGTGAGGGAGAAATAATGAGGGGGAGGGAGTAGCACAAGGCAGACGAGTCGCCCAGGGCACCACATACCCTTGCACCGGCCCTGTCCATGTATATCCATTAGAAGTTTCAGACACACCAGGTCAGGGTGATCGCATGTGAATGTCTGTGAAACCAGCAATCTACCTGATCTGATGCTCAAGGACCAAAGGAAAAAGCAGCGGAGCCTGTTACAGATGAACAACCTGAAAATTATTTTAATAACAAAAATCGTGGGGGGAACAAAAAATGTACAGATTTCAAAAACAAAAACACCATCAAAACCCTCCCTTTTTTTTTCTTTTTTTTTAATTTAGCTAATGCTGCTTCTTAAAAACAGGTGCCGAGTGTCCCCGACCAGTGTGAAGACACAATTAACCCTTCCACTGCCGGAGGGGCCCGAGACGTTGTGCAATGCGTCTGCAGTGAAGGGGTTAAAGCATCTTGTGCAGCGGGGTTAAGACGAGTTTCTGTTTGGGTAAGATACAGAAGGATAAGCAAGACCAGTTTTCTTCCCTAACAAAAGTGCCCGATTAGTGGTATTTAATAAATAAATATATATATTTAAGGTCTAACATTTTAGAAAAACAGGTGTATAGTCACAAAACAATAATACACTATTACATTCACTGCCCTGTAGAGTTTTACTAAACAGCAATCCACTCCGAAAGGTATTGCATGATACGTCTATAGTAGAACATGGCTTCGGGACCTGAAGCATTTTCCCTTTTCCAAAAAATAAAAAACCCTACAAAAAAAATTAAGTTATTTTATTCCCTTCCTGGGACTCTGTTCTAGAAAGGAACAGGATCTCCCGCAATGGAAAGCAGCACGCAGAGAACTAAGAAAGCTCTCCCATGATTGGAAGCCGGATTGCTGCTTTAAACCTCTCTGCTTTCAGTGACGCCAGCAACGCATTGCAAAGCAGTCACTGGAAATGTGCAACACAGAGGGCACAGAGCCCAACCCAAGCTTACTTGCTCCAGGGCTACTATAACTGCGATTCCTTGCATCTACTCTAGGATACCATAAAGTAAATATGTGATATCAGACCTCATTGCCTGCAGCTCATTCTGGTGACTCCTCTTTAGTTCCTCTTCTAGCTGCTCATTGTCACTGGTCAGCCTCTGCCTCAGTGATGCCATCTCCTTGGCATGAGACTGTTCCATTTTGGCCCTCTCTTTTTCAAACCTCTTCTCCAGTTCTTGGTAGTGGGCAGATGTGGGCAGCTGCTCTTTCAAGCCGTCAATGACCTCTTGATATTTGGCGTTCAGCTCCTCGAGGTCAGCCTTCTGATCCTCCACCTCACTGACTTCCATCTTGAATCTCTGCTCTGTGTCCTTTCTCTCCTCTTCAAAGTTGGCTTTCATCAGCTCAATCTCCCTCTCGTAATAGTTGACCTAAGAGAAAAGGACTATACATCAACATTTGCCCAAAACATTAGTGATCTAAAGGGGTGTCTCAGTGAGTGAAGACACTCCCTGAAATAATGAAGTGTGAATCAGAGGAGCCTAGGTTAAATCCCAATGACGGCTCTTTGTGACTATGTGCAAGTCACTTTATCTCCCTGTTCCTCAAGCACCAAAATCATAGGTTGTAAGCTCTACAGGGCAGGGGCTTGTGCCTGTAAAATTCTGCGAACAGCGATCCGTACACCGTCAGGGCTATGTAAAAAAAATATTATGAAACATTAATTTAGAGGTCGGCAGCACAGAAAATATATATATTTTTTAATGCTTAAGATTGACACTGTAATCATAGTTGAAAACAATGCTACTTATGAGAACACAAAAATAAAGTCTAATAATTGCCACAAAGATTTTTTGTTTTTTAATCTTTCAATAGGCAACTGAATTATCAGAATGTTACATTTTTACACACTTTTTCATTAACTTCCATATTATTCAATATGTATTAATATAATAAATCTATTATCACTATTTAATCATTTAATTTAAGTTGACATCAGCCATTTATAGCACACTAAACATTTTTCTTCTCAAAATGTAGCTTATATTTTTACGTTGGCTTGTTAAAGCATGCTAGGGAAAAAAAAGTAACTTTGTCAGCAGCACAATAACTTGCTATTTGTGAAGCGTTTGCGGATACAGAATAATTCCCCCCACAGAGCAATGCACAGAGTGTAAAACTATACACAGGAAGAAACAAAACAATTCGGAGTACAAGGGATGAGTTATACCTGCTGTTTCGTAGAACAGGGGAGCTCAACTCCTGTCCAAGCCCCCCCCCCCCCCCCCCCCAATGGGTCAGATTTTCAGAATATCCCAGCTTCAGCACAGGTGGCTCAATCAGAGGCTCGTCTTTGACTGAGCCTCTGATCGAGCCACCTATGCTGAAGCAGGGACTGATTGAGCCACCTGGGTTGAAGCTGGGATATCCTGAAAACCTGACATATCCTGAAAACCTGACTTGTTGAGGGGGCTTGAGGAAGGGAGTAGAGGTCCCCCATCATAGAGGGTCCCACCCTGTATACTGCATACTGTATATTGCTTCTTTTTTGTTTTTAAGATGAGGAAAGCCTTTGAACAGAATATTGAATAAACGTTTCAAAGATAGTGTGTAAAAGAACAATTCCACAACTTTGTTTTAAGACATTTTGACCAGTTGTGTATCAGATGACTGCGTGGATTAGCCAATGGCTGTAGACTACTCCCAACTGGTCCGTGACACCAGGACATCTCTGTGCTAATTCTTTACTTTTGCCAATACGCTCGTTATCTTATCTCTTAACTTATTTCTCCCGAGACTCCTTACTTTTGTCTCGAGTTGTATTCGGAGATCCTGAACTTCTTGCTGCTGTTCTTTTAGTTGATGCTTTGTTAGCTCCGCATCCATATTCATAGGAGAAGACTCGGATTCAACAGCCCCCAGTCCTACTAAAAAGCACATCATTGGTATGTGTCAAGTGACAGATCACTACGTTCGGTATATGAAGAGGGTTGGACTTCAGAAATGTTGAGGATTTTTCCCCACAGTTCTCATGACCTGATACTAGTTAACCATTTCATTGTCATTACGGAGTTCAGTGAACATCACCTTCATGGGACATTCACGGAACTTCATTAGGTTCACAAACAAGTTAGGGCGAGTAAAAAAATTTAAAAAAAAGTGGCAAACCACCGTACATGAATAAAGAACACCTATGAACATATTCACCTGTCTCAGGCAGGACCACTAAAACCTGCCCTACCCCATACTCACACAGCATACAGTGCTTCCACTGCAGCCAGGGATTCTGGGTAATGACATCCAAACGAGTACTCGTAGCTTTAAAGTAAAAAGTGATGCACTGCGAGTGCTCACTTGCATGCCCTATGAATGGGAGCGGAGGCGTGCTAAAGCTTCACACCCTTTGGCGGATCTAGGCCTAAGTGAGTTCAACGCCTAAGTTCAACGGATCTATGCCTAAGTTAGTCAGTTTCATTGAAGTAAAACGCATATGGCAAGACGAACGGGAATAAATTTGACAATTCATTTTTTCTATCTTAATATAATAATTCGTTCTTCTGCTACCCTGTAGAGCAGCTCCCCAAGCCACTCGGTGATGCCAGATGGGCAAAATCTGAGCAGTTGATATTAATTGTGTATTCCAAATAACAGATTGCCAATTAGATTGTAAAAAGTCAATTTCTGGAGCTGGACACACAGACCCCGACATCCTTTAATATTTGTATAGTTTGCGTGAATGTGACACACTCCATCCACATTCAAGTTACACCTACAATCCATTGCATTTAGATAGTCAATGTGAAGATGTAGCTGGGGGGGACTAGAGAGTTAACATGTGATATCTTGTGGCCTAGAATATTATTGAAAGCATCAGGGGAGGGCAACTCCAGTCCCCAAGGGCCACCAGCAGTTCACGTTTTCAGAATATCCCTGCTTCAGCACAGGCGGTACAGTTTTTGACTATGCCACCCTGTGCTGAAGCAGATATATCCTTAAAACCTGATCTGTTGGTGGCTTATGGAGTTGCCCACCCCTGATCTAAATAAATGTACAAAAACCCTTTCCTCCCTAAACCTGATCAATTTAACCTCCCCTTTTTCTGTACCTTCCCAAGTCCTGTTTGTACTTTTGTTGGTAGGAGTCATTTATTTGTTCTGTTCTAATCATTTGTTTGAAGGGTAATAAAACAAAAAATAGTTCCTTACCATTTGCACCCGCAGAAGACAAACTTCTTCGTTTAGTATACATGGCCTTCTTTGCATGAGCATCTAGGGGAGGAAAAACAAACAAACATTGCCAACAAAACCATATGGAGACGCAGGACAATCCGGTTGGTGGCGCCTTTGCGGGGTTGACAGTTACCGTTGGTAAGGTGGTTGTGATGGATTTTTTCTTTCGCCTTGAGGTGCAGCGCTTTGTTGTCCTTCATCTTCGCCAATAAACGTGTATATTTGCTCTCGTTGAGCTGGGAGCGCATCGTTTCCAGCTGGATTTGCAGCTCATCGTTCCGATCACGTAGGTCCTGCAAGATACACACTGTGACTCGGGTGTCCACGCCTTGTGACCTTGGGCAAGTCACTTTATGTCCCTGTGCGCAAGGCAGCAGACATTAGATTGTAAGCTGTATGAGGTTGAAGGTTGTATGTTTTTGTACTCTGTTTGAAGCAGGGGGTCTCCAGAGTGGAACCGCTTTGATTTCAGCTCCAGGGACCCCCTGCTTCCGGGGCACAGAAAACGCCCGTTTAAAGGTCCCACGTCCCAGTAGGAATCTGCGACGTCATCCCTTGAGACTTCCTAATGGTCCGCAGGCCCTTTAAACAGATAGGAAATACCAGCATCCCCTTCATATGTCAGTATCTTGTGGTGTGTGGTGTGTGGGGTCCCCACAGCTGCTGAAATGAACGGGAAATAACACAGATGTTGTTTTAAAGGCACAGATTCTGTAAAGGGGCAGTACTGGAAAGAACATATTTAAGGATACATTTGGGTGATTGATCCTTTCTTTAATCAAAATAATGTTTTTAAGTTATTGTGTAAACCTGGTGAGCAGACACATGGCAGGAGTTTCATTTCCTTTTGTGGGATATTTTTGTACGTTGCACAGGCAAACCCCCATCTCCATCTCACGCACCTTTATGAATGATCCGGCAAGGGCACACCTGATTGACACACACTCTGCGTTTCACAGGCCCCAAATGAGTTTGTGCTTCATTTCGAAAGAACAGCAGCCACATATTTGCCTTACAGGGGCAGTTCTCACTGCAGGCTCTGATTTTGTCTAAAGATTTGCTCAAAGTACTGTACAACATGGGGAGTGTCTTTACTTCCCCACATTTCCATGACCAGTGTTTTTATTTAAAAAATTTTTAACTGTGAATTTTATTCCTAAAACATGAACCAAAAACCTAAAATTAATATACCTGCTAAGCCCCTCTCACTTAGTGACATTAGTAGACCTCAAATAAACATTTACTATTAGATTTGTTCTGATAAAACCCTCTGTAGTCTGCGGAGGAAACAGCTCTGTGCTACCTGGCGGAGTGGAGAAAGGGAGAACAAACAAAGAGTTGCCATGTGGACAAAAAAAGATATCAAAAGAAGATTGGCAATCTGCTTTAACCCTTTCAGTGCCAGATTCATGCCACCTTCGTGGCCATGGAGCCCTCCCGCACTTCCACGTCACGTGACCACTCTTCGGAGCGATCACGTGACCGCTGCTTCTGTTCCGGCCGTCGGCCCAGATGTGAGGAGACGGGATCGCCCCTTTCACGTGGTAAGCAGCCCATAAAAAAAAAAACAAGCAGAGGCCAATGACGTACAGTGTAAGTCATAAGGGCCCATTCTCTTGACGTACACCATACGTCATTAGGGCACTGAAGGGGTTAAAGGTCATCACATGGAGCTACCCTTGATAATAGTTTGTAGTTGGGGGAAAATGCATCTTTAATCATGGTTACATTTATTTTAAGTAAGCCAATAATAAGATTGTTAGATTCTTTACCAAACATTGGTTTTTGGGGATTGCTTAATCACAATATATGTTTTTTTTTTCCTTCATTCAATCATATATATGGTGTGCCTCAAATTAATCTATTATATTGCTTCTTCCAAAATGTACGCTCGAAGTCAGTGCATTTTTAGAGCTTTTACAAAGGGGCTGGATACGACAAGCTACGAGGGAAAGAGCATTCATTACTTTTAAAAAGTGGCAAATTAAAAAATACAGGCATACCCCGCTTTAAGGACACTCACTTTAAGTACACTCGCGAGTAAGGACATATCTCTCAATAGGCAAACAGCAGCTCACGCATGCGCCTGTCAGACGTCCTGAACAGCAATAACGTGAAGGTAGTGCTTCACTTTAAGTACATTTTCGCTTTACATACATGCTCCGGTCCCACTGTGTACGTTAATGCGGGGTATGCCTGTATATACTTTCCAGAAGAATCAGAAGAGAAAGTCGCTGCCAACTTTCCAATCAGAAGGATAGTTTTCTACTGGTCCTAAATGTTTAGCCTATAACCAATACCAGTCCAGGGTTCCTTTGCATTCATTCGACATGCATCTGTAAACTGCGACTGTAAAGTATTGCGATGTCTCCTTAAGTGGGCGCCTGTATTTACTTAAAAAAAATAAACGATGGTGATGTATCCTTCCTTCAAAAATGAGAGATTAGCAGCACATACATCTTTGTACAATAACACACAACGGTGTAGATTAGGGTTGCTGGGTTTCTTTCTCTCGTTGGCCCCACCCCCAGGCTCCCGACACCTCCTCCTGATTGGCTACATTACACAGCAGCAGCCAATCAGGATAGAGGAAGTTGTCCAGCACCCTAGCCCATCTCTCTCCCTGCTCTGGGAAATCCCGCGCCCCCCCCCCCCCCAAGCCCGTCAGGTCCAGAGAGGAAATACCGGACACATACATGTCCAGAGAGGTAACACCGGACACATACATGTCCAGAGAGGTAATACCGGACACATACATGTCCAGAGAGGGAATACCGGACACATACATGTCCAGAGAGGGAATACCGGACACATACATGTCCAGAGAGGGAATACCGGACACATACATGTCCAGAGAGGGAATACCGGACACATACATGTCCAGAGAGGGAATACCGGACACATACATGTCCAGAGAGGTAACACCGGACACATACATGTCCAGAGAGGTAATACCGGACACATACATGTCCAGAGAGGTAATACCGGACACATACATGTCCAGAGAGGTAATACCGGACACATACATGTCCAGAGAGGGAATACTGGACACATACATGTCCAGAGAGGGAATACTGGACACATACATGTCCAGAGAGGGAATACCGGACACATACATGTCCAGAGAGATAATACCGGACACATACATGGCCAGTATTCCCTCTAATTTTTTACTGAACCGAGTGTCCAAAGACAGGACGGTCCTCTTCAATACCGGACACCTGGCAACCCTAGTAGATTACAATATCTCATACAAGGCGAAGGGTGCCTTATTTTAAAGTCTACCTTGTTTAAAAATGCATTTACATTTGTAATAAGTGTTAAAAATGAAATATGTTCTGAATTATTTATTTTTCAAATATAAAAAAATATATTTTAAAATGAAAACTATTTTCAGTTGATTTGCTATTGAGGATAAGTTTTATAATTGGGATGTAGCCTTCCTTAATTATGGATTGTCCAGAACATCTTTTTAAATGTACATAATTTGTGCAGCACAATGGAGAAGCAATAATGCACAAAACAGCATGCACATATAATAAGCGGCATTCACATGTAATAAGCGGCATTCACATGTAATAAGCGGCATTCACAGCCTGAGTAAAGTGGTCCCTGTGCGTAGGAGCTTACAATCTTTTAGGGACCATTGTTCTCCTGTGATGAACGCTAGTCCTGTAAAAATTGAAACGCCACATTTATTCTCACACAAAGATTGTAAAGAACTCCATTCTTTAGCAAAGACCATTTTTTAGTGCAAAAGATTAAATCCTGCACACGCATTGAGAACGTGAAAAAGAAAAGATAATGATACATTCAATGTTTTTTTTAACCTCAATGTTCATTTTAAAATATAAATGCTTACAATTTAGAGTGTTTCATTTAAAGAAAAAAAAATCTCAACTGAAGAGAAGACTCGGGTAATTAGGACGTAAGCAGAATCGTATTTTTGTGTAATTTCAGAAAGATGAAACAGTCTAAATGTTCCGTTGATGACGTAAACGTCTCGCTGGAGAAGGCATGCGTACAACCCGTGAATGACCAGCACACGCTCACCTTTACTCTCTAGGGTTTCCAAAAGAAGGTTAGTGTCAGTCCCGGGGGCGGTTATACATTTAATGGGTTAGAAGAAAGAGAACAGGGAAAGGTGAGCTCAGAACATGCACCAGCAGATCCATACTTACAGGCCTGCATCTTACATTCAAATTAGTGACAGATCCCATCAGGTTTTTGATAACAAATGGACTATCCCCTAGTGCTCAGCTATTTGGATTATGTGTTTCCTTTTGGCTTAAAGGTCTGGATGTGGTAGTTAAATTATTACTGATCCCAGGTAGAACCACGGTGTACATTGCTATGACGCCGTTAGGATAATTTGATTATATATAGTATATTGTGGTGTGCTGGAACGTTGTTCTGTTAGTTTTACGCTACTGAAGGAGGCTGGTGGGAAGGATTTTGCCAAACGGGTTTACATCCGGCAGTAAGTAACTAACACATTAAAAATGAAAGATCAAATGGGAAGAGTTTTTACAATCTTTATCTTTAAGTCTCTGGTGATGAGCCCCTCTATCATAAAATCTATAGGTAAATAGTCAATTCCTGGTTTCACAACACTTTGCAAACTAATTATGCCATAATTTGTGCAGGAAATACAAAGGTACAGGATAAAAACTATATGGAAAATGTGGAGAAAGAAAGTGTTCGTTTCCCATAGGCCATCAGTAAGTAAAATCTTCAGTTTATGTGTGATTACATCTTTCTAAGCAACCCAATTACATTAATTAAAAGTGGCTGCTACTGGGAACAGCCCCATAACAGGCACCAACGTTTGAGGCGAAGGCTGCACGGTTTTAGTTACATAGTTACATATAAAACATACAGGACACCTACAAGCTCATATTGAACCCCCAAAATAACCACAACATATATATATAAGCATATAAGTGTCACAGAGGAGTGCTACGGAGCATGGCAATATATATTTAAAACCAAAGACAGAACATGAAACACAGACAGAGCTCAGTGCTACATCCAATGAAACTTATACACGGTACAGTGCCTAAAAATATATATAGATATCTTTTGAATAAAATTGTCTTTTAGTTTAACTCTTTGGCCAAAGTGTTGTAAGCCCTTGAGCCCCTACACGGCAGACCACATCTCAAGGGTACCCAACACTAATATAAATTCTTAATAACCTGTGCATTACCAGGAAGAATGATTTATAATAAATCTGTCAAAATTAGTTGCATAGTTCTAAGGCCTCGGCCAAAGTTATTGCTTGCTGGCGGAGGCGCGCTTCCGCTCAGCACTGAGCCCCTACAGCCGCAATTAGAGCGGCTTTAGTAGGGGCTCGCCTACG
This sequence comes from Ascaphus truei, assembly GCF_040206685.1. Classification (NCBI taxonomy): domain Eukaryota; kingdom Metazoa; phylum Chordata; class Amphibia; order Anura; family Ascaphidae; genus Ascaphus; species Ascaphus truei. The sequence continues at coordinate 104,695,855 of NC_134486.1, forward strand.
CTTCCGCAAGCGCGCGGAAGCGTAGGTCTTAGCTGAATTTTACATTTCAGAGCTCGCCGGAGTGCAGGGCCGGTCACGTGAGCGGTTTGCCCAATGAGGGCAAACCAGCTCCGTGACGCCACTGGCCCGCCCCCGGCACGCCCCCTGACGGCACGCCGTCTAAGGCCAGGGAAAGCACCCGCTTTCCCTGAGCCTCAGCACGCCAGCGGGAAGCTTGGCCGAGGCCTAAGTCTGATTGAAGCTCTTATTAACCTGTACATTACCAGGAAAAGCACTCTGTATTAGATTTGTCACAATCAAACTGCAAGCAAGCAAGTTCCCCTGAGAGTGGGAGATGCAATGGAGTGAGCTTTTAACCATTTGAAAGTGGGAGGGGGTGAGCTTCAAACTAGGGAGGAGGAGCCACCCTCCAATCAGCTAAGACCAGCTGAACAAGGATTGTAAAACATACAGGACACCTACAAGCTCATATTGAACACCCAAAATAACCACAACATATATATAAGCGTATAAGTGTCACAGAGGAGTGCTATTGAGCATGGCAATATATATTTTAAACCAGAGACAGAACATGAAACACAGACAGAGCTCAGTGCTACATCCAATGAAACTTATACACGGTACAGTGCCTAAATATATTATATATGTTTAGGCACTGTACCGTGCATAAGTTTCATTGGATGTAGCACTGAGCTCTGTGTTTCATGTTCTGTCTCTGGTTTTAAATATAGTTACATATAGTTACATAGTAGATGAGGTTGAAAAAAGACGTACGTCCATCAAGTTCAACCTATGCTAAATTTAGACAACAGATACTTTATCCTATATCTATACTTCCTTATTGCTATGTAAAATGTTAAAGATGTGTCCAGTGTTATTTGAACACTGAGAATATACACAAAAATTAGCCATGTATGGTGCATACTCCATATATAATAAATATAATAATACATTATAATAATAAATACAATACAAAATAAATATGCAGCAAAGGTACAACTTCTATTTCAGCCACCAGGGAGCGCACTAATACACAATGTATCACCTCAGGCTGCACCATCAATAACTGCATATGCATCATTTTGGCTGCTTGCGGAGTCTGACCGTGTGTTATTTTGAACCTACGGCTACTCACCCTGCACTGTGCTTCATATTCATTGATAATCTCCGCAAACTTCTCCTCCTGATTAAAGAGCTCTGAATGTTGGGGATCTGTCGGCCTCTGCAAAACAAGGAATGCAATTTGTGGGGTGCGGATACAGAAGAGCGGCGTATATTCCTCGCTGCAATCACTGGCACACACATCTCCTTGCATTCTCCTCAAGGACTGATTCAGACATGTTAGGAGAGTTTATTTTGCCAATATCTATTCTTATTTCCCTTTAAACCATTTATTGTATTAAAATGCAATAGGTTAATATATAAATTTAATTCGCTCAGACCCGTTTGCAACATTTAAACCCAACACAGATAGTTCCCTCCAACTAACATTTCTAGATTGCGGCTCGTGGTGTTCATGCAAAACACATCCTCTTTAATGAAAGGGTTTGAA